>NW_003307594.1:219563-308329 GCF_000143455.1 Volvox carteri f. nagariensis
GTGCGGGTGTGTGCGTGCGTATGTGTGTGTGTGTGTGTGTGTGTGTGTCTCTGTCTATACAATTTATGTGCCCTTCAGCTGCGAGTTGAGGCCTCGTAAGATTGCATTTGGGGCCGCATACGCATATTATTACAATAACAATAATAATATTATCACAAAATATATTATTATCACATAATATAATATAAATTATATAAATTGTATTATAAAAATAATTATGTGTGAACTTGAAATTGTATTGCGTGTAGACGTTGCCGGCTTACATACACACAACGCCTGCATGTGACTGAACTTGCCCCGGCATCAGCAGCAGGCATACCTGTAGGCGGTAGAACCCAGGTACGGCAGGCGCATAGTACGACACGCGGTACTCGGGACGTCCGTTGTCCGACAGCTCCACACGCACCGGCACGTCCAGCACCCCATTGCTCAGGCTGACCTGCGCATCGTACAGATGTCGTTCGGCGGGACGAGCTTTACCCGTTCTCCATTACGCAGCTCTCTGTCCCGGGGCTGAATTGCTGGTTGTGTTTTAGAAATTTGCAAGGGGAGCTCATGACGGGGGAGGGCTGGAGCAACGGTCACAAGGTCAGGTAGATATGCTTGTAGTAGTAGCACCGACCAGGAAGCCGGGGTTGGACCCAACATCACTCTTTTTCTTCATGTTTGCAGCCGATCTTCACACAAGCGCCCTAAAACCCCACACACACCCGCACCCGTAGCGGCAAGCCACGCGGTAGGTGCCTCAGGTCCACTCGGTTGCCGTACATGTCACGCGGCTCAACGACGAACGATGCAGGGCTCCCCACTGCAGCGATACGTCGCCCCGTGCCGATGATCGTTGTGGCGCGGGCACTTGGCTTGGCCCCCGCCACTCGTAAAATGTACGGCGAGTCTGCCACATGTCGTACAGCTCCTTCCTCTGGATCTGAGGAACGGGGAGTGGGGTCCTCTTCTGCGAATCCCGTCTAGGGCGCGCCTGTCTCTCGCCCATTGCCCCTTTGTTGTGCGCAATTTGAGCGACCGACAGGTCCGGCTTTGCTAGGGCTCCAATCGCAGACCGGAGGGGGAGGTCAGCGGATTGTTCCCAGAGGGCCTTATCTCATCTGGCGCGGCGTGTTCGGGGTAAAGGTGGGAAGCTTTACTCCCAGTTGCCCGTCTTCAGCCTTTTCTGACCATTTGCCAGTTCACACATTCACAACGTAAGTGCAGGGTCCCTTACCCCGGCAATTCGGCACACGTGTGGCCCTCATCAGACAACACTGCGCGAACCAGAGGGCACAACTACTCAGGGCCCTCTTCTCAAACTCACCCTCTAACAGGACGTGCAGCTCAAGGATGCCTGCCACACAAGTTGTGTACGACACTTCGTACATCCCGTCGCCGCGGTCCACTACTTCGCCGATAGCCACTACTGTCGCCGCCAGCTGCTGCGGCTGCTGCTGCTGGTCCCCTAGGGGGCCCGGGGAAAGGGCCGACAGCTGCAGCTCCACGCGGAAGTGATCACCGCCAGAAAGCCTTCGGTTGCCCAGGTCATCACGGGCCTGTAGGACGGAACGGCAGGATGCCCGAGCCACCCATGTGATCGCCCGTGTCTGTGTGTGTGTGTGTGTGTCTGTATGCGTGTCTGTGTGCATTAGTTCACCCCGCGCGCAGCGGCACGCACCCGCACCAGCTAGGGTCCCGAGGACGGAAGAAGTGTGATAAGGGGTCCGGGGCACACACGGGGGAGTTACGACTACCCGGACCCAGCATCCCCCAGCTCCTCCCTCCCTCCCCGGTTCGTATGGCCTTCATAAGGCCCTTTCCTCGAAGACACAAGATCCCGGCTCACCTCGATGATCAATCGTGCCGTCTCCCCTGCCACCGCTCGGTTAACACCGGGACCCGCCACTCGGCACAGGCCCGGTTCCGCGGCGCTCTGTTTGCCGTACACACATACAGGCGCACATTACCGTACACGACCATTTGAACATCAAATAGTTGGTACACGCTCCCTGGAGCTTGCGTGAAGGAGGTTATGAGATGACGAGTCCTAAGATTTGCGACCAACTCTGGAAGTGTCCAGAAGGATGATAAGACCCCGATGCAGCCTCTACTGCCGCCCCAAGCTGGCAAGTTTGTAGGGGTTCCTGGGCGAGCATGTGTGGCCTCAGGCGCGCATGGCACCTGGTTCGACGGCTACCGAGCGCGCACGGCGCTGGGTGGACGGCTACAGGGCGGTTACGACACCTCACAAGAGACACCGACGTTTGTGACAACCCACCCTATCGCGCGTAGACTACCATAGCAATGGAATCAACGGCATTGCATTTCCGTACACTGCTACCACCGTACTGTCGTACGCTGCGCATACCCGTACCTGCACCCAGCAATCCTCCTCCCAGCGACCTTGAAACCTGACGTTGTCCGCGAAGACTGCGGTGCCATAACCGTCCCGCTTGTCGTACCGCCATTCGCCTGCAATTTGGGTACATGGGGTAGTACGGGCGTGGTTGGGATGGATGAGGAGGAGCACCGCAGTCTAAACATCAGGAAAACGCGGGATCTAAAGACGGAAGATACACCGGTGCGGCCGGCACTGTCTCTCTTCTGCCTGTCTGTCTGTCTGTCTTTCAGTTTAAAACGGCACGCCTCCTTGAACGACTCACCCTCGTACTTGTCGCCACTGCCGTACATGCAGCTGCCCGTGCCGTGCCGAACTCCATGTGCCCAATCGCCGACGTACTTGTCTCCACAGGCGTACGAGCAGGATCCTTTGCCATGCCGTACATTGTTGAACCAGTCGCCGGCATACAGGTTGCCTTGCGAGTCGCGCTCCTTTCCTGTGATGGAAATTACAGCATGGCGGCGCATTGGCGGTGGCGTACTGTGACAGAGGTCGTTTTCCGAGGCATGCCGCGACACCGGCGGTCCACAACACACAGCAACCTCCTCTCCTCTCCTGCCCCCTCTGCCTGCATTTCAATCCAACGTTCCAGCTGTAAATGTCTGTCCACTCATTCCCGTTTAACTTCGTTCGCTGTTTATCAACTTCTAGCCGAACGTCCAGCAGCCCTAATGCTCCACACCCCGCCCGGCGCCAATGGACTCAACTCACCTTCGCCCTGCCGCAACCCAGATACGAAGTCCCCGAAGTACCAAGCACCACCCGCATCCACGTCTGCCGCCGCCATTGTACGCGCGTGCCTGCCGTTGCCGTTGCCGTTGCTGCCGCAGCCGCCAGGACCAGCTCCGGTCGCACCCTCTAACATTCCATGGCCATGAACGGCGGGGCCTCTTCCATCCTCCTCCTCCTCTTCTCCCTCGTCATCCTCATCAGATACAGCCGCTAGCGCCGCCCGCTGCCGCCACTCACCCTTGCCGTGCCAGCGGCCGTCCCGCCACTCCCCAACGTAAGCGCTGCCGTCGGCGTAACTGCACTCCCCCCAGCCGCACTGCACGTCATCCTTCCAGGCTCCCCGGTACCGCAGCCTGCCAGCCACCACAAGAGTGCCTCGGCCGTGGCGCTGCTGGCCCTTGAAGCTGCGTAAAAGAATACGAGACAGTAGACCAGATCGGGACACACAGAAAAGGCGGCGGCAGGATAGGAAAGAAGAACGCAAAAAGATCAGCAGCGCTGGAAAGTTAGCGGCGACGGCGTGTTGTACGGCATACTGTGTCGTACCATGGGTCGTATATACTGTTGCTCGTGTACTGTGCTCGGTCCTACCTGCCGGTGTATGTGATGCTGCCATCTGCGGACTTCCGCGTGCCCCGCACCCGGGAGCCCCTCGCATAGCGCCCTTCAAAGTAAGATCCGTCCGCATGAGTGAAGTGACCCAGGCCTGCACGAACGACAGCAGCAGCAGCAGCAGCAGCAGCAAGAATAGCAACGAGAGTGCATTACAAGAGCTACGAACCATCAACTATCCGCACAATGGGACCTTTTGGGCGGGACTTTTAACCAGCTTGCCGTGAGACGCTGCAAAAACGATGCTGGCTGTCGATACTGTACAGCACTGTATCGTACCATGTACGGCATCGTTTTCCCACTGGCCCTCGTATATTTCGCCACCCGCTCCGCGCATGAGTCCCCAGCCATGCCGCTTGTTGGCCCGCCACTCGCCCTCGTACTGGCCACCCTCGGGGAAGTGAGCCCAGCCGATCCTGCCGGGGCGATGGCGGGTGGAGGAGCTGGCGTGTGGAGGAGGTGCCATGTACCACCTCTCCCCAGACGCCGCCAAATGGTGTAAAACGCAATTGCCCGGACCAGGGTGTGAGTGTGGGTGTGAGAGCGGGCAAAAGGATCACCGCCACCAACGCCTGTAAAACCCACAGCACGTACTTCGTGGGCGCTACAGGTTGCCTGTACAACACGACACTGCCGCCACGTCTCAGCACGAACAACACCGCACAGCGGGTTCGCGGGGGTTTACGATCAGACTGCGTATCGCAATGTGAGCGCAGGGAAGGGACTCCACGAGCTGTTCCTTATTAGCGTTGCTGAACAGAGCTATTAGCAACGGCAACACCTGCTGGCTGCCATCTAGGCAACGGCATCTCCCTCCCAATCCTTACAAACGCGAACACCCTGGGCCTAGACTTCTAGGACAGCCAGTATCAATGGTCCGCATCTCGCTGGTTTGGCGTGTATCTGTAAACGTCCTATAACCTAATACGAGCCTGTAGCCTCTTCTATAACCTCCTCTTCCTTTTCTCCCATCTGTCTCATCACATCTCTAGTCAGTCCTAAACGCACCCAAAGGCTGCCCGCCTTTGGCTCGTGACATTCGACTCTCCTCACCCCTCCGCCAAATCCGCCACCCAGCGACCCCGGTACTGAAATCCGTTTGCGTTGGTGTACGAGCCTTGGCCGTACCGCCGGCCGTGCCGCCATTGGCCGTCGTACGTCTCTCCCGTGCCGTACACCATGCGGCCCTGTCCGTGCGGTCGGCCGAGATCGTCTGTTGCGCCCTGTGACACCAGATAGGTAACGGCCGTACGGCACGAAACACCTCAAGGGGTGGGGGCCGGGTTGAAAAAGGGGGGGAAAGAGCCCATGCATGCAAGCGATTTCCCTGGCCAAGAGACGCCCCCATTTCTTAATCTGCCACTTCTCCTTCGCTTCCTCTGCATCAGCGAATGTACGACCTCGTACCTCATACATATCCGTCCCGCAGACTCTGTTCTGTATCCCTTGGTGTTGCTGTCTTAGTTCTTGTGGCTGTTGCTGCTGCTGCTGCTGCTGCTGTTCTTGAGCTACAGCCAGAGGCGGCTGCTTCTTTGTCGCATCGGTCGGCTGTAGCAGCGGCGGGGTCATCCTGTTGCCTTCTTCAGAGTCAGAGTCGAAGATGGACCGTCAACACGCTGGTCTGATCGCTGATGCTACTGCAAACAGCAGCCCTGAGGGCGTTGAGGGTCAGTTGCACGTGCGGCTGCTCTCTCCTGTTGCTGCTGATGTGAAAAAGGGACGGGACCGTGAGAACTAGACACTTTACGAGAGGGAGCGGAGGCAGCAAGCAGCGGTAGACGGAATTCGCGGAGGCAGCAGCGGTGAAAGATATAAACGGATCGGGCCACCCAACGTTTTCCGCGCCCACACGCCTCCTGTGCTGCGTGGCTGCCTTGTTCCGCTTTATGCCCCCCTCCCTTACCGTAAAGCGTAGCGTACTGCGAAATGGCGAGTGGTCGGGTCACACCAAGTTTTGTGTGCCTAGTACCTCGTACGCTGCTGCAACCTTTGCAACCGCGCGACGGGAAGGCAAAGAGATACCGCCTGGCGCCCCAGTGGGAGGATGTTGTTGTTGTGGTGGTGGTGGTGGCGGTGGTGGTGATTTCAGTGATGCTGACGGGGGGCTCTGTCAGCCTGCCGGCCGGGAAGGCTATCTCTTCCGTTGGACAAGTGCAGCCTTGGTCGCGGGTGTGTATTTGTGTGTGTGTGTGCTTTGCGCGAGTTAGTCTTCTTGGTGATGAGGCCCAATCGATGCTGCTAGGATATGTATAGTACTACTCGTATTCCTCAACGACTCCTTGGCTAAAGTTTTCTGCGTTTTCTTCTCTCCTAAAGCACCGCATGCGCGTCCTCCGTGCGCAGCAGTCGGCCCTTCCCAGACTGGAGGGGGGACCCACACTCTCGGATGCTCCCCTGCCTCGGACACCTCCCGTGTGATAAACCCAACAAAACCGCCGAAATGCAGGAACCTGCCCTGTAAGGCGTCTGCTACCTAAAAGTAACACAAGGAAAGGAAAAGACAACTTTAGTTTCCGGAAAGCAAAAGATAATCATAGTTGGTTATGGCACTTATTATAATGCTATTAATTGGGAGGGCAGGGAACCGCTGTGTACACGCCCACCGTTTCCTCCTCTAGGCGCCTGTCAGACTGCAGTTGGGTCGCGGGCTGAGGAACACTTCCACCTCGCGCTCCCAAACCGACTTCCCAGAAGCTTTGGCCCAGAAGGCTTTCGAAAGAGAGGACTTGCGTGCCGAAAAGAAAGAGCCCTCTGGATTTGCTGGCGCACGAGGGCGCGCAAGGGAAACGGTTTTCAGTGCTTTTGATGACGGACGGGAGAGAGCGCCGGCGCTCCATCGTCCCCTCCGGATTCGGACACCCGCGACAAGCCCCTAATTGGGCGGGATATGAGCTTAAATAGGAACGGACTTCCGCGTTCTTAGTCTCCCGCGCGAAAGAGGTCATCAGCACCAAATCAGCACGACGGCCGCTTCACTGGTTAGCAGTTAGTACCGTTCGCAGGTTTTCCTCGTAACAACCGTCGTACAATACAACCGCCTTTCCTAACGAAAGAATCCTAACCACCACCGGGTCCTACCGACGTCCCGGTCGCAACCTTCGTTCCGGAGTACGGCAATATGAGGATTAAGACCCCGGGCAGTGCGACCACGTACCAGGGCGCCGAGCTCCTCCCTCTCTTCCCCCCGCATACACACGCATACAAATTTAGGCACGCTTGCCATCCTGCTGCATAAAGGGACCACCACCAGGCGCACACACACAGACACACACACACACGCAACGTGCACAGCCGTTCCCCCCCCCAACACACACACACATCAGCATCCTCCGTGGAGCCCGGCACAAGCGCAAAACACGTCGGCACAAGCGCAAAACACGTCGGCACAAGCGCAAAACACGTCGGCACAAGCGCAAAACACGTCGGCACAAGCGCAAAACACGTCGGCACAAGCGCAAAACCAACCGCGTGAAAGATAACACACAATCCCGCCCACCCCCCTTCCCCCACCAGCCCCAAAATACCCTCCCCCCCGAAGCCGCACGTACGGCCCCCTTCCCAATGCACCAAAGTGCTGTACGGGAAATGGCCCCTGGCCCCTCCCGGGACAAAACCAGCCCGGCCTGTGTCGGGCGCACTCACACACCCCAAGCCAGAGGGACACACGCGCACACGCACACAAGCCCGTTTGCGGTGCAGATCACAATGACGACCTCTTCTCTCCTCCACCACACACGCACAACCACACGCACACGCACACACTCAAAAAAGTCCTCCTGCCCTCTACTTCCGTCTGCTCTTCCGCTGCGGCTTCACCTCGTTGGGGTTGTTCTTCCAGGAGGTGGCCACTAGCCCGGGGGGCGCCTGCGAGGGCGAGCGGGGGCCCGGGGGAAGAGGGGGTTGGTTGGGGGACATGTGGCAGGAAGAACCACTGGGCGGGGGGTGGAGAGGGGAGACGGGAGAGGGATGAATGCGAAAGTTGTCTTCAGGGTCAGCTGCATGCACAGAATGAGGATGTGCAGAGAGGTGCCGACGGACGCAAGGAAGCGGGGAATCCTGAAGCTGTTTAGGAGAGGGAGAGGGAGGCGAGGATACGGGGAGAGGGGTTTTAGGGTATTTTCCCCCCCCACCCCAACCCCCCCGGGTAACCTCCCAAGCAAACCCCCACTCATCCCACACCACTCAAACCCCAGCCCCACCACGACATGTGGTGGTAGTGAGCCTGCGAACCCGGAGCTCACCGCGCCTCCACGCCCGCCGCCGCTCCTGCCGCCCTGCCGGTGCCCGCTCTCACTGCCAAACTCCGGGGCGAGTGGGTCCGCCGTCTCGCCACTAACCCCGGCCGCTGCCGCCGCCTTCTTGGCCGCCCCGCCAGCCCGGGGCTTCAGGCCGCCGGTGCGAGCCAGGAACACGTCCTCTCGGAGCACTGGATTGGAGCGGGCGCCGCGGCCGCCCTGGTTGGTGGGTAGGTGAGGTAGGAAGGCGAGGTAGGTACTGTGAGCGTGTGAGGATAAACGATGCGGGTGCGGGTGCGGGCTGCACGAGAGCTCTGGACTCGCAGAGACGTGACGGGAAGAACGCTGAGCGCAGCAAACCAACAACGGTGACCAAGTACAACCCCAACAACGAATGAGCAGATGTAAATGCAAATACACGTTTCACCTCCCCCTCACAATGCCCCCCTCACCCCCCCTCCCCCTTGGTTGTGTGGTGTGGTGTGGTGTTGCGGTGACATCCAACCGGTGTCTCTCTCACCTTGGGTTTGGGCAGTGAATACCGGGTGCCCCGCAGTACGAACTTCTTCCGTACACCGAAGAACTCGGCTCCCCCCGGCCCCACCGTCACCTCCACGCGGTCCAGGGTCATGTTGCCGCAGCGGGGGCAGAACAGCCGACCCGCCTCCTTGGTCACGAAGAAACACGCGGAGCAGCGGAGAGCCCAACGATTCACCCTGGCAGCAACCGGGGTCGGGGACGCAGTGAAAGGAGGAAGCGAGTCGGGGTTCGGCAAGACGTTTGTTTGTTTGTTTGTTTGTGTTGGAAGGTAAAGAGCTGAGGTTAAGGCCCACTCCAGGCAAAGTATGGGCGTATGGGAAAGCGGTCGGCGTGGCTGGGTAGGTGTTCTAGAGGGTCCAGAGAGACGGGCCTAAATGCACCCAGCACCCCAGCATGGAGGGTGAGGGTGACGGCTGTCAGCCCCTGGCAGAGGTCAAGGGGGCTATGTACCGGAAACAGCACGCTGGGTGTATATGTATGTATGTTGTTACAGGGTGGTTAACTTCGCCAGCGGCCCCCTTTCCCGGGGCAGTCCCTGCTCTCCCCTGCTAGAGGGGCACCCTAATCCGTCACCCCATCCGACTTCAGAATATATTCGTTGGGTTCGGCAACTCACCACCAGCATCCAACCAAATCTAGCGGATCAACGGCGCATCAACTTAGTTCCTGGTCAGCTCGCAAGTTGATATTATCACGTCCTACACCGTCCATATGATGGGGGGCCACCTCCCATTTCATCACTCCTCAAACACCCGAGGAGCCGGCAGGCGGATTTGAACCCGGGTCGACTGGGTCGACTGGGAGCAGAAGTCAGGCCTTAACTTCTGCCAGCCGCCTGCCGTATATGGCATATGTTTGGAGGCGAGATCCGGTTACCAGGAGCCCTCAGGACTGCTCTGGCTGCTAGCTCCCGGATGAGCAAGTAACCCCTCTTACTTCCCCCCTCCCCTACCGCCGGCCCCTCCCCCCGTTGCATCCCCCCTCCCCCCTCCCCGCTCCCTGCTCCTCAACCCCGGCTCTAAAGCCCATAACAGGTACACTCCAGCACGCGGCCTTTACCTCCTTTACCCTTTCCCCCTTCCTCCCCCTCCCCCCTCCCCCTCCCCCCAGCCCGAGGTGCCTCACCTGGTGATTTGCTTCCCGTCCCGGCTGACCAGTCTCAGACCCATCTGCAACATCACGTTCTGCATCGCGAAATCCGCGGTCACAGTGAACACGTTCGAGGTCGTGTTAGGGAGCAGCTCCAAATCCGTACCGGCCACTGAAGCTGCCGCCAACGTCTCCGTCTCCGTCGCCACCGTCCCCGTCACGTCGGTAACGCCAGTAGCTGTCGTACCAGCCTCGCTGACGCCATCTCCGTCTTCCTCGGCCTCCCCCAGCTCCCCCTCCCCCTCCTCCTCGTCATCGTACCCATCGTCAGTCACCAGCTCCAACCCCTCAATTTCCCCCTCGCCTTCCTCCTCCTCCTCGCCCTCCTCCTCCTCGCGCTCCTCTTCATGCACCTCCCCGTCAATCCCCTCCCCCTCCCCCTCCCCGCCCTCCACCGCAGCTCCATCCGGAACTGAGCCACCGCCACAACAGACCGCACAGGCGCCCTCATCTCCACCTCCTCCTCCTCCGTCACCGGCAACGGCCCCCGGAGACTCGCCTAAGCTTTGCTGCGGCTGCTGCCGCTGCTGTTGCGACTGCTGGGATGGTGCCAGAGCCGTCGTAGCAGCTGGTGCGGGTGCTGGTGCGGCCGGCGCCCGGTCCCCCGCCCCACCGGATGCCGAGGGCGCCTCCTCGGCCGCACTCCCCTCTGCGGCGGGAGGAGCAGGGCCACCTGCTACGACCTGCTGCTGCTGCTGCTGTTGTTGTCGATCAAGCCAGGCCTGGTGCCGCCGCGCCTTGCGCTGCTTCCGCCGCGCCACGTTACGGCTCTTGCACGCCGTCTCCCAGCCTCCGTCGTCCTCCTCCTCCTCCCCCTCCTCACCATGGCCACCGTGCTGCTCCTCCTCCTCCATCTCGCCACCGCCATCCCCACCCACACCAGCATCCTCAACACTTCCTGCCCCGCCATGCGTCTCAGCTTCTTGTTGTTGCTGCTGCGGCGGCTGCTGCGGCTGCTCCACAGGCGACAGCGCTCCGTCCGGTGCCGCCGCAGCAGCTGCCGCCGCCGCCGCGGCAGCGAAAGTCTGTTGCGGTTGCGGCTGCGGCAGTGGCAACCCCGGCAGCGGCAGCAGTTGCTGGAGGCCGTTGTGCCGCTGTGCTGCAGGTGCCGCTATCCCCCCTGCCCCCTCTACCCCTAGCCCTAACTCGAGCCCGTGTCCGGGTTCCCCCAGTGACAGGGACTGCACCGCTGCGATGATGCGGCTCTGACCCCCTGAGGAACGGGAGGTGGAGAGGGGGGAGAGGGGGAAGAGGGAATTACAGAGGGATGCAGAACTGAAAGGGGGGAAATCAGCTGCGACCGATGTCCCAAGCATAAGGAGTCCGAGACCGGGACCGGGGAGTTGGAGGGGGAGAGGGAGGGGTTTGAGCGGAGACCGAGAAGGGGGTGAGGTTGGAGACAGGCATGCGGGTGAGGTCGGTCCCAAGCGTGCGGCCGTGGGCCCCAAACACACACATGCACACACGCATGCACAGGTGGGGACCCTTCCCACCGGCCCCGTCCCAACCCGCCAACCCGCCTATTTTAGCCCAGCCGCCACACCACCCTCCTCCCTACCCGGGCCCCCCACACCGCCTAAGACACGCGCACACACACACACACAGTCTGCGGGCCCACTGAATTCCAGCACCCTCAATGCGACGCAAAGAACCCAGATATCAACAGCTCCGATAGCAGCGGTAGCAGCAGCAGCAACCGCTACATCTGTTCCGCAGAGAAGTGAAAACGCCGTACAACCTACCCGTCGCGTTCGTGAGCAGTTCCTCGGGCGCCTCATCCACCACCTTCCACTCCTCGGGGTTGGAGACGTGGCCCCAGCCGGGGAGGGGCCGGGGACGGGACCTGAGCTTGGGACGAGTGCGGACCTGAGAACCGCCGGCGCACAACCGCCGTCACGACAACCAGACGACAAGAAGAGAACGAGGTGGAGGAGGAGGAGAGAGCGGAAGACCGGAGCGGAAGAGAGGGAGCGAGGGCAGGTAGAGCTTTAAGCCAAGTGCCAAGTGATGGCGGGCGGGGTCAAGAGTGTGGGCGTTAGAGAAAGGAACTGCCCAACGGGACGGGCCTTTCCAGTCCGGGGGGAGGCGGGGGGAAGGGAGAGGGGAAGAGAGGGGAAAGACGAACCACACGCGATTTAAGCTGCTGCCAGAGTAAGAAAGTAGCAACCGAAAGAACTGACCGAAAGGCGTCCGTGGCGACTGTGACGACTGTAACCTCGGGGTGACGACTGTAACCTCGGGATGAAAATTTGACGTAGAAGTAGGAAGTCCTACCTACCTAAGCCGCCAGAAATAATATAGCCAAACCGTAAACTAGTAGGTGTAGAAAAAGTAGTGAAGGCGGCGAGAAATTTTTTTTTGACGTAGAAGTTGCGTAAAGTTGCTGACCAGGAGAGAAAGCTGCATTGCTGATACTGAAGGGCTGCCGGTATGCAAGTGTTCCTCCCAACCCCCCAAAAAAACTAGAACGCGCGACTGACCCGACCGACCCAAACTAAACTATTCCGGCTAGCCTACCGACGCCAACGCGAAATACCAAAGAAGCTCGAACCACCTTATTGGACTCACCTGGCCAGGCAGCAGGAGCAGCGGGCAAAGGCACATGCGAGGCAGAGAGGTGGCAAAATCGTGAGCAGCGAACGGAAAAAACAAAAACTCATGCAGATGCTGCTGAAAAGGCGTATAAAACTTGCTGACCGGGGAAGCTGGAATGAGAAAACCTAAAGAAACTATATGAAAATGGAAGAAAAGTCAGGAAGTAATAAAGAATTGCAAAGGCGGCGTAGGACGACACAGGTGGTGTCGTACGAGATGACCTAGTGACGCATTGGACGGGATGACGCATGGGACGGGATGACGCGTTGGACGGCGTATACGCCGGCAGAACAGGGTGAAGGCAAAACAGGGTGAAAGCAAAAAGGGAAGAGAGGGGAAGGGAAATACCGATGGCCGCCGCCGCCGCCGTCTGGTGGCTCCCGCTGGCTCCCTGCCATATGGCCCGGCCTGGTGACGGGGCGGGCTGCGGTGAACCCCCGTGAACCCTTCCAAGCCCGCGTATCGGACCTGGCCCCTCCTGAGTATTCAGTCCCACTGCCCGTACTGCCCCGCTTGCTCACCCGAAGCGCAATTGATGGGTGTCGGTTATTTACAATTACAAACTGTAAATAACGGTAATCGCATGTGTGGTCCTTCGTGTCGTAGAGCCCCCCGGTTCGCCTCCAGTTTGCCCCACAGCGAGTGGGCGTGGCCATTCCCCTCGCCTCCATCTTCCCCCCCTATACCCTCTCTCCCCCCCCCTACCCTCTCTCCCACCACGACCACCACCCCACACACTCCCCGTTCTCCATCTCTCTCCCCCCAGTGCTACCTGCACGGGGTGGTCCCGCAAGTGCGCGGTTCCGTGCGCCGCCACCTCCAGGGTGTGGGCCAGAGCCAGCAGCTTCACATCCACGGAGGACAGAGAGTGGATGTCGCCGGTCTCGCGGGCGAACCGCTGGACTAAGGATGCAGGTACGGGTACGGGTGCGGGTGCGGGCGGGAAGGGGAGGGGAAGGGGGAGAGGGGAGGGAGGCGGAGGCGTTGGGGAAGGGGCTGAAGGGGGAGGCTGCCCCTATTTCTCAGAGCCATGTGGATTGGAGGCATGATGAGATGCAGGTATGCAGGAACGGGCGTGTGGATGTTGTAAAATGGTGTTGTGAGCGAGGCTGTATGCGCCAGCGGGGAGTGTGTTTGCGTAAGGTCAGATGCACGGAGCGAGTTTGCGAGCAAGTGACGGTGAAGAAGTTGAGCTGGATGCTGACCTGCTCGGATAGATTCGTCGCTTGGTTCACGGATGTCCAAGGAGAAAGGCAGGGTCGACAGGAAGGTGCGGGATTGCTTGTCTCGAACCTCCGCGATGACCTCGGGGATGGTGCAGAGGCGGTCTGCAAGGAGCTCTAAGCGCAACCCGCTAATAATTGCGTTTGCATCTATGACAGCTATGCGTTCCGTTGCGCTGGGAGGGGGCGCCTCTGTCGGGGCGGCTGGCGCCGTCGCCGACTTCGCGACGGCAGCCCAGGACATGATAGGAAAGCACGTAGAAGCTGATAATGGTTTTTGCGATTGATGATACGAAGAACTTCAATACAGTGCCCTTAACCGGCCAGTCGCAGTCAAGGTACAGCCCTCCTGGGTAGCACTAAAACCACATCATACTAGCTAAACGAGGCATTTAATCCTTACACGAGCATATTCCTTAAGAAATTGATGCATACAGGAGGCGTTCGTTACGCGCTCCGAGTCCGCTCCGGGACCGTTTCTCACAGAGAGAACAGGTAACTTGCTTGCAGCTCAGAGCTTCTTGATGTATTCATAATTAACTGAGCATAACCTGTGCTCTAGCTGTGAGTGCTAACGACGCCTGCGTCACTGGCCAAAAGCTCGGATCGTCCAAACGGCGAATCATGCAGTCGGAGGCAGCCGGTGGAATTGTATGCGCCGTCGTCGCTGTCATTGTGTACTTGAACACCATCCCTGCGAACTTTGCGTTTGACGACAGCTTCGCTGTGGTGAGTTTATTTCTTGCGTTACATGGCCACCTGCAGACTTCATAATTTGGTAGTCATCAAGGTCAGATGTGGTATAAGGCTTTCCCAGGACGTTACGCATGTGCGGGAAGTTGGACGGTCGCAGTAGCAAGCCCACCATCACCGCATGCAATTGCCATACATAAAATCCATGAATTTGGAGGATTATGTTTTCACACTCGGAAACTTTCCGCAAATTCCAACGCGGTCCTGAGCTGTTACCTATCATTCGTTGACCGATGGCGACGCCGGCCGTCCGCGTCCAGCTCGCCAGACCCAGGGACAGAGTCCATCTGCGCCTCCGCCACCCGACCCATTCAACCTTGCAAATCTGCATACATACATGCATACAATTACTATTATGGCCGTCATGCGCGTCCCCCGGAGCCTCGGTCCCCCCTACCTGCGCCACACGGGCCGACATCGAACCAGCACCGTGCCCTACACCCTCCTCGGGCAGATTCATAATGGCGACGTCACCAACGACTCCAACTCCCTGTGGAGCCTCCTGGTCCATGACTTCTGGTGAGGGCCACACTGCCCCTGCCCTGAACCGAACTGCCCCTGTGCCGTCCCTGCCCTGCACGGCTCCATGGCTCCATGGCTCCGACACAAGCACATGATATCGTCATCCGTAGTGAGCGAGTCTCCCCCAACCCGCCTGATTGCGCCACCTCCCCACGCCCACCTCTTTACATCCAGCCATCCATGCATCCATGCGCGCATGCATGTATGATGTGTGGGACAGGGGGGCGTATCTTCACCCATGGCCGCTACCCGGCGAAACCCTGTCTTCCACGGTGTTTCGAGGCACCCTCATCCATTCACCCTAGTCAACTTCTCAGTGGATCGCTCAGGTTCCGCAGCCACCACCGGCATCCAACGGAATCTGCCGGATCGACGGCGGCTCAACTCCATTCCTGGTCAGCTCGCAAGATCACTTTATCCCAGGTCACCACCGTCCATCGACTAGGGCCACTTTACCTTCCACCATCGGAAGGATTTTCGACCCTGACAGGTCTCGATCCCGGGATCTATGTAAATATTCATGTATGTATGTATGTACGCACAGGGGTCAGCGCATCTCCTCCGAACAGAGCCACAAGTCCTGGCGGCCGCTCACGGTGCTCTCCTTCCGGATGGTTCGGAAGATCTGGGGGGCGCTGCCGGAGCACTGGCGGAGCAGTGTCGTAGGTGGGTGGTTAGCCGGTTAGCCGGTAGGGGTAAGGCCGGTAGGAGGTGGCTGGGTGGGTGGGGGGGGGCGCCGGCTGGAGGGGGCCCGGTAGCGGTTGGGCGTGGAAGGGGCGGGTCGGCTGGTCCATTGTCCGAGCCAACTCTTCCGCAAGGCCCTCCGGAGAAGGGGCCCCACAAGCCGTCATCGCCACCTCGCCTTCCGCTGTCCGCGGTGTGTGTTCGCTATGTGGCGGAACAGCCCCCTCTTGGTGGGGAAAGCGGGAACATGTGCATAGGGGGGGTTGGCCCTTTGGTCCGCCTCTGTCAGTGGACTGTCGTACTGCGGTCTCCCTTGTAACAATTGCAGGGGAGAGGATGGGGGAGCAGCACAGGGAGAAAACACCCACACGCGCGCACAGCAATGGCCGTTTAGACACCCGGGGGGGAAGCGAGGGGGCAAGACAGGGAGGCGGCCATATGGAAGGTGCTTCCGGGCAACAGCAGCAGTAGCAGCAGTAGTAGCAGCAGTAGTAGCAGTAGCAGTGGCAGCAACAGTAGCAGCAATAGTAGTTGCAGCACCAGGATTAGCAACAGCAGCAGTAGCAGCAATAACACCACCAGTAGCAGCACCAACAACAACAGCACTAGCAGCAACAGCACTAGCAGCAACAGCACTAGCAGCAACAGCACTAGCAGCAACAGCAGCACAGCACTAGCAGTAACAGCACTAGCAGCAACAGCACTAGCAATAACAGCAGCAACAGTACTAGCAGTAACAGCAGCACAGCACTACAGTTAGAGATCCGAGGGTCGGTCACATTTCCATAACCCCTTGTAAACCCCTGCCTATACCCCACCCCACCCCACCCCGCCTTCCTCCCAACCCTCCCCATTACGCCGCCCTCCTAACCTCCCCCCTCCGGGTGTGTGTAACCCCTCCCACCCATCCCCGCAGACCGCCGCCTTCGGACCCGGCTGCCGTACGAGGAGGACGAGGCAGCCAAGCGGGGTCTGGACCCGCTGCTATTCCACGTCAGCAATGTGGTGGTGCACGCGGTGGTGAGCGCGGCCGTGTGCAGGTGTGTGTGTATGTATGTAGGGGGGTGTTAAGGGGTAAGGGGAAGGGAGAGAGGACGTGGGGCATGGCAAGGGACGCGGTGTTGAAGAAAGTTGGAAGGAAGGGCGCGACAGGATGCCGAGGAGAGCAGCTAACTCACCCCGAGGACGCGATTGCCCGGGTGGGACGGGAAGGGGGGAGGTGGGCGGAGTAGAGCCGGATCGAAGTGGGGTTGCTGGCAGGTACGGACAGCTGGGTGAAGTGTACTGCTGTACAGGCAGCCAGGAACGAGGTGGGGAAGGAGGGGCCCCCGGGGGCCGTAGGGTGGCTTGTCGGGAAGCCGTTAGGGGCCGTTGGGCGGCTGTACGGGCCGGTGTGGGCCTTCGGGGGCTCAAGGAGTGAGCAGCAGAGCGGGGGTTGGGGCCTCGGCGGATGGTGGTGCGGTGGTGCGGTGGTGCGGTGGTGCGGTGGGAGGATAGTTAGCCCGGCGGATGGAACAGCGGCGAGGGGGGGCTTAAGGCATTGCGAACCTGACCCGCTACCAACCGCCATTTCATGTCGCCACCGTTGGCCAGGTCGCTCTCTTCTACCCCTACCTCCCCCGGCAACCCCCGGCCCTTACCCCCTCGTCCCCCACCAGGTTGTCGTACTACTTACTGCGGCTACGTTGGCGTCCGAGGCCGCTACTGTTACTGGCGAGGACGCCGGGGCCGCCGCCGGAGGAAACACGCCCAAGACGGCGGAGTTGGGAGCAGCAGCAGCGGGAGCAGCAGCAGCAGCAGCGGGTGCAACACGTGTCAAGACTAAGGGCCCAACGACCCACCTCCTCCGACGGCGACGCAGCCGCCGGAGAAACCCCGAAGGTGGGGAACAGCAGCTGGGCATTGGGGGCGGAGGAGGCAAGCGCTCGGCAAGTCGGTCTTAGGCAGCGCCGGAAGCCGGCGGCCGCCGCCGCGGCGCCAGGTGTGCCGCCGCTGCCTAGCGTACCCAGGAGCGAGCCACGTCATTGTCGCTGGGACGAAACTGCGGCAGAGCCGGAGACACGCGCTCGCCTCCAGCGGCGGCTGCACATCCCCGCCTGGTTCAGCGGTTTGGCGTTTGCCGTACATCCCGTACACACAGAGGCGGTGGCGGGAGTGGTGGGCCACGCGGAGCTGCTGTGCGCCGCGCTGGCCGTACCTGCCGTGATGTTGTACGTGGGCGCTGCTCAGGCCGCTGCGACGTCTCGTGCCACTGGGCGGTGGACCCGTGGGTCGGTGGCGGCGCACTGGGCCGCCGTCACTGCTGCCGCGGCGCTGGCGGCCGCTGCGGCGCTCGCCAAGGAGATTGGCATTACAGTGCTGGGCTGCATGCTGGCCGCGGACGTCCTGCTCGTCCCATTGGTGGTCGTACAATCGTATGCCGAGAATTGTACGACACGGCCGGCGGCCTGGCGACGGCTTCTTCGTTTGTTGTCTTGGGCAGTAGTGGAGGAGCCAAAATTGCTGCGAATGTCAATGTTGGCGGCTGTGGGGGCTGGCTACGTCCGGTTCCGTAGCTGGGTGGCTGTGGACCAGCTAGTCCGAATCTACCGTAAGGTGGGCGATGGTGTTGACAGCTGCTGCTGGCTGGCTGGCTGGATGTGGCCCCTATTACCTGCCAAACTACGTTTCTCCCCTCTACCTCCGTGCGCATCCTCCTTCCATAAGGCCTCTGTCCTCTTGCGTCCTGCCCTTCGCCGCTCCTCCTGTGACTCCGAAACCTTCCTGCCGCTGATCCAGAGGCGGCTCCCCTCTCCCTTTCACCTCTCCCCTTCGGCTGCGCCTGACGGGCCCCAGGTTGAGAACCCCATTGCCTTCTCCTCATCCCCAATGGAGAGAGTGTTAACCACCGGCTACCTACATGCCAGATACGCGGGGCTGTTGCTGTGGCCGCAACATCTGGCAGCCGACTGGTCCTTCGAATGCGTGCCCATGGTGGCGCAGCTCGCCGACCCGCGGAACGCCCTCACGACGGTGCTGTACGCGGGTATGACGGCGGTGGTGCTGGCGGCGAGACCCTGGAGTGTGCTGGCGACATGGCGCCGCGCCGCCGCCGCGGTAACGGTGGCGAGCTCGTCGGCGGTACAGCCGGCAGAGGCGATACGGCCGGCACGCGCCTTGCAGCCGCCGTCGGCAGCAGCGGCGGCGGCGGCGGGAGACGATGATGATGATGATGATGATGATGATGATCAGCAGCAGCAGCAGCAGCAGCAGCAGCGGCAGACAAGATCGTGTGAGGAAGGCGGCGGGGAAGTAGATGTTGGCACTGCCAAGGATGCTGATGCTGAGGGTGCTGATGCTGCTACGCGATTGTGGGCGGCTCGCTGGCGGCTGTTCGTGCTGACGGGTCTATTGGTGGGGCCTTTCTTCCCGGCCTCCAACGTGCTGTTCTATGTGGGCACATTCATAGGTGAGCGAAAGCTTGGGGGGTGAGAATAGGGGTGTTGTTTGTGCATCTGTGGGGTTGAGAGGGGTAAATAAGCTGCTAGCCGCGGAGGAACCCTGTGGGGGTTATGGGGGGCTGGCAGACGTGGCGACGGGGGGGGGTCTTCCACCGTCTTCCACCGCAGCAGGGAACTGAGCGGCGTCGGGGGGCTCGGGTGAGCGACTGGGCTGGACGGGCCGCGGTAGACTGGGAATGAGGCGTCCCAGAAGGTGAGGGGGGTAGGAGGCAGGGGCAGGGGCATCGGCTCCTGAATGCCGAGTGTGCAGCCTCAACTTGGATCTGAAGGCCCATCGGGTCTAGTTCATCTGCAATCCAGGGGTGTCAGCGCAATGCAGTGGTACCGGACGTCCCTCTCCTCACACTCCGTCAACCACATACATTTTCACACACCACGCATGGGCCCGAATTAGGGTAGGACTCCCTTGTCGCCGCGCCCTCCCCTGCCCCCCACCTCCTATCACTGCCAGTATCACATCATCACACAGCTCTCTTCGGGTTCGGACTTCCCCACCCCGCCCCGCAACCCCACCCCCTTATACTGGGTCTTACCAACCCGCCTTCTTGCCAACAGGCGAGCGGCTACTGTACCTTCCCTCCATCGGTTTCTGCCTTCTGGTTTCGGAGCTGCTGTCTACAATGCTGACGCGGACAGCCGAGGGCCGGGAGGGGGCAGAGGAGGAGGTGCGGGAAGAGGAGGAGGAGGAGGAGGGTGTCTCGATGGCCACAGAGCTGCCTTCGCAGCCACCAATGCCAGCTGCAGCTGCGGTTGCCAGCAGCACCACCACCCCGGGGCCAGCCCTTCTTCCTGCCGCTGTCCGGGACAGCAGCAACGGCGCCATCGCCTCAGCTTCTGCTGCGGTTGCGGCTGCTGCTGCTGCTGCTGCTGCAGTTCCAGCCAGCCGCGGCCCTGCGGTTGCAGCTGCACGGCTTTCGGGGCCGTGTGCTGACCGTAGGAGCAATGCGGGGTACAGCAGCCAGAGAAAAGCTGCCGTGACAGCGAGCAGGGCGGTGAGGAAACTCACCTACGCTTTCACGGCTGTCGTACTTGTGTTGTACGCCGTACGCACATGGGACCGAAACTGGGACTGGAGTACGGAAGAGGCGCTGTTCGAGTCCGCTGGCAAGGTAGGCTAGGATTAGCCCTCCCTTGGGCTGTTATTGGTGCGTGTGTTCGACCACATCTCCCCATAGTGCCGACCTTGGATTTCACAATGCGATTACGGGGTGCTTGTAACATTACTAGTTTAAAACACGAAGTGTGCTCACGGGAATCAACGGCTCGCATACCCTTTTCTCCGCATCCAACTAACAAATAGATAAGTGGCTGCTCTCTTTTCGTAATATGCTTCCTGTTGAGTGAAGCTCCCCATACATACCCTTCCGGTTGTATCTGCAGGTGTGTCCGGGCAGCGCCAAGGTGCAGCTCAACCTCGGCATCCTGGAGCGGCGCAGAGGCGACCTGCAAGCCGCGCTGCGGCACTTCAAGGCGGCCAAGTCCATCGAGCCTGGCTACTGCGAACCCAGCTACTGGATCGGAATTTCATTGATCAACGCGGGTGGGTGGGTGGAAATCTAGGGTTAGATAGGTATTTGGTTGGATTAAGAGGGGTGGTATCTACACGGGCAGAATAGGCGAAATTGGTTGGGGTAGGACTAGATGGGCGAGGGGAAGGCAAAGGCACCGGTGTATAGCACGTCAAACGGTTCATGTCATGTACCTGGCAAAAGATATCAACATATTTCAGTAAGTCAAGGGGCGCAGCGCCGGTGCCGATTAGCATGTCAGGATTAAAGAGACAGTATCAGTTTTTTCAGATGACATCTAACCCTCTATCTATCGATATAATCATGTACCTGCCTTTGCAGTACCGATGCTCGTACGGGGGCTCGAACCCCGGACCTGCGGCTTGCTCGATGCATAAGACCACCGCTCTAACCGACTGAGCTATACGAGCTTGCCGATATACCCTAGGACACGGTTGATTACCCATCCCATACGTAGGAGCAGGGACGATAAGGGGATGGGGTAAGGAATCGAGAACCCCTGGGGCGGGGGGGGGATGTTAAGTCCGTCTACAGGGGCAATGGAACCCCGCCCGGACATGCAGCTGCTCAAGCCACACCAAGCACGGCCAGTCGCCGGAAAGGCCATTCCTCGAATAACAGGAGGGTTTGATGCGAAGCGTGGGCCAGTCACGGAAATGCGGACGGGGGGTTTGGTCGTGGCTGGAAGATGCGTTCAGTCGATGACTGAAGCGTACCCAAGTATGCAAAACTTGATCCGTACTGCGTACCTCTGATTGAATGTACAGCCAGAGATGTGAGCCTGATGGCACCTGAGGGCTGGTGCCTGAGGGCGCGTTGGTCGGTCATCCAACCACATGCCAGTGGACGTTTTTGAGACACTGGCAACCTCGATAGGGAGCGATTAATATCGACTAAGACACACGCGGGTTAATGGGTCTTGGAGTAAACTTTATTACTGCACAACAAACAGTACAAGCTTAAAAGCACATTGGTCGTTGTCCATCCACTTGCAACTTTGTCAAATTCCTGCCTTTGTATGTATACTGCTTGTATTTTAGTAGTAGTAGGCATTACATCGGGCCCCAGACCCCGAGGGAACACCCCAGGGCAGTAGGGCCATCGGACCACAACGGACTGGCTTGCACTAGGAATTTATATTTCTATTTGCCTCGCAGAAACAAACGTGTTATTTGAGTTTTGGGCTAAAGTCTTGGGAAGGAGGGAGAAGTGATGCCGGGAGGGTGTGCGTGCACAAAGGTATTACAACGTACGGCGGCGGGAGTACGACATCAGATACCCTCGCATTTTCCTTCTTCGAAAGGTCACATTAGAGTTCGTATGGATATCTACTTGGGTTATTACATATCTATTATTACTTAGGATATTACAAATTTATTATGTTAGTGATAGTATTCTTATCAGTTATTGATATGAAGATTCCTCTCTCACGATTGTGTCTATCCTCCTCTCAAGCCTCGGAGATAACAAGTACGGATGCTCATACGGGGGCTCGAACCCCGGACCTGCGGCTTGCTCGATGCATAAGACCACCGCTCTAACCGACTGAGCTATACGAGCTTGCTAAAACAAGGTTGAGGGCACTACAGTTCCCAAAGTAGGAAGCATGAATCCCGTTAAGGGGATGGGGTAAGGAATCGAGAACCCCTGGGGCGGGGGGATGGATGTTAAGTCCGTCTACAGGGGCAATGGAACCCCGCCCGGACATGCAGCTGCTCAAGCCACACCAAGCACGGCCAGTCGCCGGAAAGCCATTCCTCGAATAACAGGAGTTTTGGTGCCAGGTCCAAAGTTTAAATCGGAATCGGGACACAAATGGTTTCGGGAGTGCAGCAGCTTAGGGTCCGAGTCCATCCCTGGCTGGTTAGTGGCCCGGTGCCACAATTGAATCAGAGTGACGCAATAGGGTTTATTGCGAAGCGTGGGCCAGTCACGGAAATGCGGACAGCGGTGGCTGGAAGATGCGTCCAGCCCATGACTGAAGGGCACCCAAGTATGCAAAATCTTGACCCGTACCTCTGATTGAATGTACAGCCAGAGATGTGAGCCTGATGGCACCTGAGGGCTGGTGCCCGAGGGCGGGTTGGTCGGTCATCCAACCACATGCCAGTGGACGTTTTTGAGACACTGGCAACCTCGATAGGGAGCGATTAATATCGACTAAGACACACGCGGGTTAATGGGTCTTGGAGTAAACTTTATTACTGCACAACGAACAGTGCAAGCTTAAAAGCAAATTGGTCGTTGTCCATCCACTTGCAACTTTGTCAAATTCCTGCCCTAAGCTACAAGTTACAAGTTACAAGTTCCGCACACAAGTGCGGGTGTGTCCGTAAAAGCCGGGGGGCCCATGGACGTTGTATTGGTATTGATGCGGGTACGCGGGAGGTCATTTTCATTCTCCCTAGTCCGCTTCAGGGCGAAGCGCCTCAGCGCGACGTGCCTGGCCTCCCAAATTTCCGAGAGGTACCTGGCCAATGCCAGGGGTGGCGCCTCAGTCATAGTGGTGCGCATGCTGCGCCCCGTAAGGACTAGGTCACCATCATACTTAGCCCGTATGCTCTTGTAAGCGGGACATTCTTCGAAAACATGCAACTCATCTTCAACCGCTCCACAGTCACAAAGCCTGTAGGTACGCGCGGTGCGCTCACGCCCATTAGGCCTATTAACCTCTAACTCCCAACAGCCTAACCGAAAACGCATGAGCACATGATGAAGTCGCTGGGGCATGGTCCCTTTAGTGTGCTCCAACCAATCGAGACGCGCACCCCTTGACGGGGCAGCTCACATCCAGTTCATATAGCGACACGCCTTGGCTCCGGTAATTCCTATGGGGAAGACGCGGGGGTCACCCAAGGTATTCGGGCACTCCCACCGTGCATCAAGCCGCTTGGCAAATACCTTAAGAATGCTCTCAACTGGAAATTTAAGGGTGGTGTGGTACGATATAAGATCATTACCGCGCGTATTAGTGGGGGGTTCCACTCCTAAGCTAGTAAGAAAGGCTAGTACCTTGCTTGCCCAACACTCAGTGACGCCCCCAAGTGCCAACTCCAGGTCAGCGACAAATGCCCGGTGACACAGCGTTCCCGGCCTCTTAACCACAGAGTTCCAAAACCTAAGTACAAGATTGGTCCAATGGAACTGGAGTGGCCTCTGTGACAGCTCGCGATATAGGGAAACCATAGTCGGGCTCCTCGCCCCAACTACGGTTCGCATGTAAGCACGCTGTTCCTGGACCATGGGATTAGCCATAGCACCTTCAAAATTCACATTAATGAAGTCAGGTCCCCAAACTTGCGCTCCATAAGAAAACACCGGTACAACTAGTGTATTGTAGAGAGACATACATAGCTTGGGGGTGGTAATTTTCTTATCACGACACAGGGTGCTGAGCCCTAACGTGGCCCGCCTCCCTGCTGTGAGTGGTTGCTTGGTACATGCTGAGAACTGCACTCCTGGGCCGTAGTGCAACCCGAGATACCGTGCCGTCTCGTTGCCGGTCAGCACCCGCAACCCCGCCCCACCTAACCGGTACTCAGCTTCAATAAGCCGCTTCCGCTCACGCGTAGCACCCCCAAAAATGAGGACCTCGCACTTGGCGGCATTCGCGGCCATACCCGTCGCTTTGCAGTAGGCTTCGAGTAGCCCCAGAAGGCATTCAGCTCTATCGTGCCCTGTCGCTACCAGTGACACATCGTCAACGAAAAGTAGATTAGTGAGTTCACCGCCCGCCAGGCTAACACTCTGCTCACGGAGGGTGCTCCATCGGCTAGGGAGGCATACACGGCAATTAGCATCATGGGCATCAATATAATGAGCGAATACTTCTATGAAGAGTCCAAAGAGGGTTACGCTAAGGGGGCACCCTTGCTTAACCCCACGCCCCACCTTGAATTCAGGTCCCAACTTATTTCCTAACTTGACCCGAAACTTCACGTCAGCTTAACTAGCCTTTAAATAATCGAGGATGCGCCCGTGTAGCCCATACGACATTAGGAAATCCCAAAGTGTCTCATGGTCAACGGAGTCGAACGCCTTACTAAAGTCAATTTGCATGATAATAAGCGGCCTGGCTCCGGCCACAGTGTGCTTCGAGATAAGATGCCTTAATGTAAACAAGTGATGCTCGGTGCCAAAACCATGCCTACATCCAGCCTGGCTAACGGCACGTAGCCTATTGCCCTCACAGTAATTATCTAATCGCCTTCCTATGATATTGGCATAAAGTTTGCACAGGGGACCCCCAACTGCGATTCCCCGGTAATTGTCACAGCATGACACGTCCCCTTTTTTGAATACGGGGGACAGGGTGCTAGTCGTGAATTCCCTCGGGTATTCAGCTCCGTATATGCGGTTGAATAGCACCGTTAAGTAAGGCGCCAATACAAGCACGGGCTGCTGCCCTTCAGTTTCCCTGATAGCGTACTTATAATACTCGGCCGGGGTTCCCTCCAGGCCCGCGGACTTATTGTTGCGCATAGCCTTAAGGCCACTAGCAATTTCATCCTCCGTAAAATCCTTGTTAAGCCAAGCAGCTAATTCCCGTCGGTGCGTCACCTGGTCCTCGTCCAGCCATCTAAACAAATACAGATCGTCACCACGGGTTCGCACGTGGTCCCCCACCGTACTACTGATCTGGCCCAATGTTGCTTATGTGCCCAGTGCTGATGGGATGGGCAGTGTTCGTCTGGTATGAAGAATCCATTATTCTCGTTATGGAGGTAAAGTTAGAGTTATATGGTATCGATGATAACCATGGCTCTCGCTAAGTAATGTATCCCGTCCACACATGGCCCACAGGTTAGGTAATGGTACGAATGCTCGTACGGGGGCTCGAACCCCGGACCTGCGGCTTGCTCGATGCATAAGACCACCGCTCTAACCGACTGAGCTATACGAGCATGTCAGTACAATATTTGAAAACCCTATAGTTCCCAAAGTAGGAAGCATGAATCCCGTTAAGGGGATGGGGTAAGGAATCGAGAACCCCTGCACGGGGGTGGGAGATGTTGAGTCCGTCTACAGGGGCAATGATACCCCGCCCGGACATGCAGCTGCTCAAGCCACACCAAGCACGGCCAGTCGCCGGAAAGGCCATTCCTCGAATAACAGGAGTTTTGGTGCCAGGTCCAAAGTTTAAATCGGAATCGGGACACAAATGGTTTCGGGAGTGCAGCAGTTTAGGGTCCGAGTCCATTCCTGGCTGGTTAGTGGCCCGGTGCCACAATTGAATCAGAGTGACGCAATAGGGTTTATTGCGAAGCGTGGGCCAGTCACGGAAATGCGGACAGCGGTGGCTGGAAGATGCGTCCAGCCCATGACTGAAGGGCACCCAAGTATGCAAAATCTTGACCCGTACCTCTGATTGAATGTACAGCCAGAGATGTGAGCCTGATGGCACCTGAGGGCTGGTGCCCGAGGGCGGGTTGGTCGGTCATCCAACCACATGCCAGTGGACGTTTTTGAGACACTGGCAACCTCGATAGGGAGCGATTAATATCGACTCCTTTTACCGCGGATCCGCCTTAGACACACGCGGGTTAATGGGTCTTGGAGTAAACTTTATTACTGCACAACGAACAGTGCAAGCTTAAAGGCAAATTGGTCGTTGTCCATCCACTTGCAACTTTATCAAATTCCTGTCCCTGTATGTATACTGCTTGTATTTTAGTAGTAGTAGGCATTTCATCGGGCCCCAAACCCCGAGGGAACTCCCCAGGGTAGTAGGGCCATCGGACCACTCCAGATGCATACTCAATGGTTTTCTTATTCTGTGGATACAAGTTTCCCCATTCCATAGAGTATGGGGCGACTGTCTACTGCTGTAACCCATCCATCACGTCAGCAAGAATGCTCGTACGGGGGCTCGAACCCCGGACCTGCGGCTTGCTCGAAGCATAAGACCACCGCTCTAACCGACTGAGCTATACGAGCTTGATGTACGAGTCCTACAACACAGTACTTATACGACTGCGTACGTAAGAAGAGGGACGATAGGGGGATGAGGGAGGATTGTAGAACCCCTGGGGGGGGGAGATGTTAAGTCCGTCTACAGTGGCAATGATACCCCGCCCGGACATGCAGCTTTGCTCAAGCCACACCAAGCACGTCCACTCGCCGAAAAGGCCATTCCTCGAATAACAGAATTTGTAATCTGACTGTAACCTATCCCACCTCACCCGGGCCTGCAATCGACCCCACCTATCCTAACATCAGGCGACCCCCACACGGGACTGATTCACTTGGAATCCGCCCTGGCCTGCAAGTATGTGGCAGCGGAGGCGCTCAGGTCACTGAACAAGATCTTCGCCGTCATGCTGTCAGCCAGTCCTCGGGATCCCAACCCAGTCATGGTCGGTGGGTTTGGAGAGAGGCATGGGGCCGGCAGAGACTGGGTGGCTGGCTTGCAACCATCATATCGGTATAGCGGGCAGATCACCACATGCGTACTGAGGAATATGCTGCGGCTGCAGTAAGCACGCATGTCCTTCCGCGCTGTGTCTAATTAGCACGCGGCCTCATGCGGCTTTCAGACGTCCGAAACGCTTGAACACCTCGCCCACCTGCAGGTCGAGGTGGTATCATCTGTCATCGACAGGGTCCGTGCCAGCTACTACACCATTGCTTGAACATGCACACACACACACCCTCCCTCTTTCCCTCAGCGCTGGGGCCTGTTGCTGCTGCGGCCGGAGGTGAACCAGCTGGGTCATGGCTGCGATACACTAGAGCAGGCCGCGCTAATGGCGGCGCAGCTGGGCGACCGGCAGGTATGTAGGTGTGCGGTGTGGAGTGTGGGTGTGCGGGAGTTCCTTGCATTTGTTAGGGCAAACGGTGACTTCCTATGTGTTTTCAGCAATGGCGGTGCTCGACCCGATAAGGATCACAGTGGTGCTCAAAGCAGAAAGGGCCTGAAGCAAAGGGTGGGCTGCGGAATAAGGAGCAGTGTATAGGGATACGGTGTGTACGGAGGAAGAGAGGTTAAGGCGATGTAGGTCATACGCGATCATCGTGACGTGCGCAGCATGCATGTCGAGTATATCCAAGTGTTCAGCTAAGGGATTTTGCCGTCGATGCGAATGAAGGCTTACTGCTCCTGACCAACAGCAAACACCGCCTAGGGAGGCGAAGCTGCACTCGCGGGATGCCAGCAGGCAGGGGCTGAGGAAGGGCAGGGTGGAGGTATGGGCTAACGTGGCACATTGGGCGACGAGCCCCAACGTTGACCCCAGTGAGGCGAACACGCAGTCTGAGGTTGAGGATGGTTGGCGAGGCCCAGGGCAGCAGGAGCGTGGCTGTGGGTGCGTGTGTGGTTCCGGAGGTAGCAGGAGGGCTGATGGAGGTATGTGTGGATTTCCATGTTATCCATACATCCCGCGAACTGATTATCGTTTTCCATCACCTCCCTCACTCCCTCAATTCCTTCCGCCCTTCCCTCCCTGGAGCCCATGTCGTTATTGGCGCTGCTACGCCTGGCGGGTGTCGCTATCCGCTGCGTGTGTTACGTACCGCGCTCTGGTCGGCTCTGCTCACTCCTGATGAACCTCACGCTGTCATTCATTCATTCAGGCAGGCAGGCAGGCAGGCAGGCAGGCAGGCAGTTACCCACTCGCCGACCCGTGCCCATGCAGGGCTCCGAGGGTGCTGTGCGGCTGTGTGTGGAGGCGCTGAGGCGGCGCCTGCCGGAGGGTAAGGGAACAACCACCAAGCGCAGGTGGCTAGGTGAAGGCTGGCGAGTAAGTATAGGCAGCGAGTGGAGACAGCAATCTTCTTTGGCAAATAACCTTGCTATTACTTTGTTTTTTCTTTCGGTAGAAGGGCCACAAAATTCATCAGATGCCCATCATAAATTACTTCATAAAGGCTATTGCTGGTCCGGGCTGGACTAGGCTGGACTAGGCTGAACTGCTTATTGCAACATGTTTTACCATTCCTAGTAATCCAGATTTCAAATATATGATTATATGTACTATATAGCTCCCTGAGCCCGACCCCCGATCAACTCCCCCGATGCTACTGCCACTGCTTTTACTGCTACTGCTTTCGCAGGTGGCACACCCATTGACCCTATGGAGCCATCCCAGCAGTTGCGCTGTGTAGAAGCACGTGTAGCTGTGTACCGGGAGATTGCTGCTGCCGCCGGGGCGCCTTCGGGCCGTGACCCAACAAGGCGCGTTGCGGCTGCGGTGTACGACTACATTCGGCAGCTAGATGCTGCGCCGTACTGCCGCATGCAGTTGTCCGCGTCTGCAGAGCAGGGCTCAGCCGCAACACCGCCGCACATGCACTTGGTGCACATGTAAGTAGGGTTAACATATCATTTGGTCCTCCGTTGGTACGACAATTATGTCGTACATGCAAACTTTGGCGACTTCATTGTGTGTTTGATAGAAGCCAAGTTATAACTTGGTTGGTTGAACGTTTCAACGTCAAAATGAAGAAGCGTTATGATACTCTCAGTTCCGCAATTCGAAACACCTCGCCCCGGCCGCGGATTTTCCTTCCCGCGAGCAATGATCCATCCCCTCTCTTAACTCAACCTAAACAGGCATCATGGAGCACCTAGCACCTAGCACCTAGCACCTAGCACCTAGCACCGCACCTAAACATTCCAGGCAGTGAAGCCGCTTACTTTTGAACCTTTTACCCCGGCCTCTTAGGATTCAATCCGCCGATCCGGAAGACCCGTGGCTCCAAGCCGAGTGGGGCCGTACACTCACAGCTGTGGGTCGTACACAGGTACGACGGTACGAAATTCGCCTGTGCAGGGACAACCCTGCACCCCTCGTCAGCGCCTTCAGGACTCCGCGATAGCTTGCTGGAGCAGGGTCCGCAGAAAAGTGCGGCAATTGCGACAGCAGTACAGCACCAGGAACGCCACGACCTGCCACCACCAGCCTACCCACCACTCCTATCCAACCCGCGTCCCTTGCCTTCCTCCCCGGCCCATCATTAGGAGGCCGTCCTGCATCTCTCCGTGGCTGCCATGTTGCTCCAGTCCCACATCTCCAAGCTCCAGAGCGGCCGGCAAGTCGTGCCGCCTCCCTCGTCCCAAGCCCCGCCAGCCCCACCAACCAGCAGGCAGGTCCGTAGCCTTGCAGCCTCCGGGCGAGTGCCGTTGGGCTCAGTCGAAGCGTTGGAAGGAATTGCATCCGCATGGGAGGACGCGGCGCGGCTGCAGCAGGGGCTGGGACGGGGGGACAGCACCCAGCATTGTGAGATGTGGGCCCGGGCAATGCAGGCGAGGAGGATCTTGGTGGCGATGACGGTGGCCCCGGGCGAGGGAGGGGGGCCGGCGGCGGCGGCGGCGGAGGTAGCACGGCAGAAGGCCGCGGAACGGGTGATAGTGGCGGAGATGCGACGAAGGGGATGCGGCGGCGGTGGTGAGGGAGGAGGTGGTGGGGATGATAGTGGCCACAGAGCACGGTGAGAGGTAGGTGGGGTTGGCCGTCTGCCTGACCCGCAAAGTGGCGCGGAAGTTGACACCTTTCTTCCAAATGGCCATCATGTGATTGTGGGACGCCGTGCCAGCAGGCCCGTTTTGGGTTTCGGATGCGTTGTCGGCATCTGGGGATGGTTCCCCTGCCCCACCTGCCTTCATGACGTGTACAGCAGCTGAGCACGCAGGAGCTTAGGGAGCGGCTGTAATGGATGTGTCGTACATGCTGGGAGGTCATGTCTTTCGGTGGGCGGACATATGCAGCTGCCCGACTGCTGCCGGACAGATGAGGACCTCTTCTTTCGCTCCATCTCAGGCAGTGAGGCTGTAAATATCTCCCGTGATGGTGACCAAATGGTGCTATTTTCGCCTTCCTCCCCACCGCAGTCGGAGCATGGCGAAAAAGTAACTGACGAGGGGGCTAGCTAGCGTGATTTTGTCGTTCGAAAAAATGGGAAAAATGGAAGGTCGACTCAAATTTCGCAGTGTAACTATAGAAGTCCTCGGGTTTAACTTGCCATTTCGTGTACGTGTGTGTCTGTGTGTGATATGTGTACGTATGTGTGCATGTGCATGTGCATGTTTGTTAAATTACATCCGCCGCAAATGTCCGGGGGAGTAGTCCGACCTAAACCCCTGAACCGTACTACATGATGAATGTGTAAACTAAATGTGGAGGATAATTAACAGCGTGCGGTAATTGGCGGCAGCATCAAGACGGACGGGCGGACGGATGGTGCGCGGCAGTGAGCCGCTCACCGCAGCGGTGTCCAGCCTACCAAGACTTTGCGGAAAGCGTTGTTGGAGTGGTTGCGGCAGGTTGGGCGAGGAAGCATGAAAACAAGCCGGTCGGAAAAGGCCCTACCCCGAGGTATGAGGGGTGTGTGAACGGCATATGTCCGCCCACCGGAAAAGGCCCTACCCCGAGGTATGAGGGGTATCCATTAAAAGGGGACTTACAGGATTAAAACGCCGCAGGGTAGCGTTGTGCCAGCCCGTGAAGCCCCAGGGCGCCACCCCCGTGAAGCATCACCACATGCGACCCCGCCACGGCTTCATTCTCGACTCCCCCAGCCACCCGTGGGTCCACGTCCAGTTCCCTACCATTGCTGGCATCGCCGCCGTTGCTGTCACCTCCACCATTACCACAGCTGATGCGACATCCACCCTCACCACCCTCACCACCACCATTACTACATGTAACAGCCACGTCCTCCCCTGATCCATCCTGGTGACCCACGGGTCGCAAAGCACCGGGATGTGCAGCTTCCAGGTTCGTCTCCGCGACTGCTTCCCTGGATGCCACCTCCCAGGCCGCCAGGCTGTAAATCGGATCCAGGCCGATACCGTACAACTGGGCAATCTGAAGGATAGAAGGCATATGACATATGACATATGACGTAGGAGAGGTAGGGAGGGGCAGGGGTGGGCACTGGACGGCTGATCAGATCACTGCATGGGGGGTCCTCTGAAGGGCAATCAGACAGGCAATCAGGATTATAGCTGATCAGCGCAGTCATTCAGCACGAAATGTATCATCGTTGCGACTGTAGTCAGGCGGGGGGATACAGCTCTGGACTATTTGGTCTTTTTTGGGGCACAAGCCGGGGCGGGGGAAGAAACAAGCACAAGCCCTTTCCTCGACCCCCCCGTCTCCTGTACAGGTCTCTACTCACTCCCCTCACTCCCACCCCTCCTCCTTCTCAATCCTCTCCACCCAATAGCCTGCTAGCTGTACCTGCTTGCACGTCGCGACCTCACCCTCCTGCACCCGCCCGAACCGGCGGGGAACCGGTCGACACACCCAACGAAGAGGCAGTGCTGCCGCCGCCGCCGCCGCCGCCGCAGCAGCAGCAGCAGCAACGTCCCCCACAGCACCGTCAACAGCGCCAATCCCTGACACCGACACTGGCACTGGCACTGATAGAGGTGCAGAGGCCTGCGCTGCCTCCGCTACCACCTTCAATGCCGGCCGTGCCGGTGTAGACACATCTTCAGATCTTGCCTCTTGTACTGATGACGCCGTACAACACCCCGGGTCTCCCTCCAATGCCATGGTGTTGATTGGATGACAGACGGCCACCTCCGGGGTGCTGTTGCTGGTGCTGGTGCCCGTGAACAGCTCATCGCCGTAGCGCTCTAAGAAGCCACGGACAAGCTGCTCCTGCTGGGATGTGTAGTACGACTGCTCACCAGCAAGCCTCACCGCATGAACTGTCCAGGGGAGCCCCAGCAGGGCGATACCCAGTGCCAGACCTGTGTGAGGTGTGAGGTGGTGACGATAATGATGAATTCGGGAGTTATGACTGCAGGACGGCAGATGGATAGAAGTGGTGAAAGGAAGAGCGAGACCACCGAAACAACCTGGGGTGTCTCACAGCCCCAGTCCCCAAACACACGTGTTGTGCCGTGCTGCGCCTTCCTCAGAGGGCGAAGACCAGTAATCAAAGAGACTAGACGCAAGCTGAGACAACAGCAACAGGAATATCTAATGTGTAATTGTTTGTTCACCTACCTGTTGCGAATATTAGCTTGTGTCTAATACCTCTCTCTCTCGGTGTGTATGTATGTATGTATGTATCTAGATACTACGAACATTATACCGCAAATTGTGCGGTTATGCTGGTGTACGACAAGGTGAGTGGATGGGCGCACTGTACGACATCTCTGCCAGGCTTATACACAGGCCGTGTTGATGTACACAGGAATGCCGCGGGCGTGATGATAGGTGTGAGGTAATGCAAGGACAGGGTTGCAGGGTGGGTCGGCGACCAATAGCCGCCCCGGGTGCGTTTCTCAATTAAATACTGAGGGGTGCGTTTCAAACTTAAAAGGGGGATGTCATTTCACATTCACCTCAAGGGAGGCCTCCTCCGACCTACGGCATCACGCACCGATAGCCGTAGTCCCAGTGCCTGAATCCACCACCAACTTGTACGGTGTTGTACTCGGATACGGCAGCTGCTGTACAGTGGCCAGTCGAGGGTTCAATACTCTATGCCCGTACGCATACTCCTCGCCATTGCACCTTGGCTGCGCTCTATGCACCGTGCCGCTCAACGAAGCACCGTCACAACTGCTCTCTCCATTGGCGCTCGCCAGCCAGTGCACGAGGCGCAGAAGCCCTAGAAGCGCTGGTGTGTCGCCGCCCCCCTCCGACACTACCGCCACCTGCGATGCCATCACACATGGCGCGTTTGCAATGCACGTGCCCATGTCCCCCCGCCCCCTTTAGTTTAGCGCGTTCGAGGGGTATTGAGGCATGGCTTAGGGAGGAGCGCAAAAGGGGGCGGCTGAGAAAAAGAAGTATATGCAGCCAGTCAATAAGAGGCAGCAGCTGGCGACATTCACGTTCGCAAACTGCCGACGGGAAACCCACCTCGGGAGAAGGGGGAGCGAGGGGGAAAAACCGTCTACACAGCTCAAGACGCGCAACACGCGGGTACGTGTTCCAGCAAACGGGGTCCCCAGTCCCCTTCGCTCCACACCGCATCAAACGCATGACTCACGGCTCCCACCCTGCCAGGTGCGACGCCAGGTGGACACACCGAGAAGCTGCGTGGTGGTGGTGGTGGTGCGTTAATGCCCCACCGTAACTTCCCGCAGCTCCACGTTCCACCTGCCCTACCTGCCCCACATTGCCCCCGGCCCTGACGTGCCCACAGAAGGGAATCGCCAGAAGGGAATAGCCCCTGACATACATACACACATACATGAGCCTCTAGGAATGTGTTACGAAACGGACCTGCGCGCCAGGTGTAGTCTCTTGGACCGTCCGCGCACGGGCGCTCAACATCGCGTGTCGGTCCGCGTACTCGGCACGGGAAACGTACGACACATCAGTGCCGTACATGCGGGTGACGAGATGATAGCCGGCGGGCACCTGTGGGCCCAGGGAGGCTGTGTATGTGTGTGTGGCGCTCGCGATTTCCTTCATAATAATATGGAACTATATAGAACTGTGCATCAACCATCCACCAAACATGCACACACGCACACACACATACACAGACACACACACAGACACACACACAGACACTGGCACTGACCCCCACACTAAGGGAACATCACATATCCCCCTCCTCCTTCTCCTCCTCCTCCCCCCCCCTCCTCCTCCCCCCTCCTCCACCTAAGCTCCACCTGCGGTGCCTCCCCCCGGACCAGCAGATGCGACCTCAGCCCCGTCTCCGCCGCCACCAGAGCCACTGCAGCAAGGTGGGCGCTCTGCACACCCCCGCAGGTCACCTGCGTAGACCCCCGTGCAGTGCAGTGCAGTGCAGTGTAGCCACCGCCGGTACACGATAGCGCATGACATAACGGACCACGGGCCACACGAGGGGTAATGTGGTGTATCAGCGCATCTTCCAGGACAGCCCACCGAGCAAATGTCGGCGAGGTGGAGTGGCGGCATGGCGCGGGTGGGCCCTATGGCAACATAGCAGGGCTTTCAATGATATATTGCCGTTAGGGGGACTGCAACTAACCTATACCAGTGCGGGGCGCTTCCTTCGCAACACCCGCCAGCGACCCTCTCCCCTCCACTCGCGGAGGCCAACACGTCGCACTACCGCACTACCGATCTGCTGTGCTGCGGCATTCCGTACCATGCGATGGTACGACAGTGTGATAGTGACACATCCTGCCTCACCAGGTCGGTGGCCCCCGCCTCCAGGAGCTCCGGAACCAGCGCGTCCAGCTTGCGAACCTGGCCACGTACCGGCCACCGACGTTGGAGAGGATGTGGCGGAAAGAGGCAAGGTGAGGTTACATGCGCAGGGGGGTAGTTGAAGGAAGGCGATGAGACAACTGTGGGAGACCTAGTTGCAGCCTCTAGTCGCTTTGTGGTTGGGTGCCCCTCCGGGGGTTTGGGTGCCCCTCCTGGGGGTTGGGTGCCCCTCCTGGGGGTTGAGCGGCGGCAGAAGGTGGCCGGACCGGTCATTCCGGTGCTGTCGTGATCCCGGGTGTGTGGGGTTTTCACACGGCTCCGCGGGCGCTGTTGCCTCCCTACACAATACATACACACCAGCAGCCCCCCCCCGCAGCCCTGCTGATATGGCCGTGGGCCTACATTACCTCCCTTCTTCCCTTTTATCCGCTTTTGTCCCCCCTTTTTCCCTCCCGGGCCCCACCTTTGTGTTCCCCTTAATTCCCCGCTCGACCATGCAATGAAGCTCTATCACCGTTCGGGTTTACGCCCCGTGCCCGGCCCGTGCCCCAGGCCCCCCTCACCTTGTTGCCCCCCAGGACGGGGTGCAGCAGGTCGTCCCTGATGAGGTAGAACGAGGGCACCACGGGGCTCAGCTGGGGCCCCGGGTCATCTCCCGGGTGTGCTGGGCTGTTGGAGCTGCCGCCACTACCGCCATTGCGGTCCGTGGGGCCACTGCTGCTGCTGCTGCTAGTGGTGGTGATGGTAGTGGTGGTGATGGTAGTGGCGGTGTTGCTGCCCTCGCTGCGGCTGAGGCCCCAGAAGGATGTGGCGCGGCAGCTGCCAGAGCCTGGGGGACTCGTGCTTAGGGTGTTGCAATTGTTGTTGCCATGGGTGCTGCTGCCGCTGCTGCTGCTGCTGCTGCTGCTGCTAGTGGTGATATTCGCGGCATCACGACCGCTGCTGTTCATGTGCATTGCGTTATCGTGGGTGTGGGAGACTGAGGTGGAGCGACTGTTGGGCGGAAGCTCTGACGGCTGGGAAGGGAGAGGCGGCGGGCGGTGCTGTGAGGGTGGGCTGGTAGTGAGTGGTAGCCGGACGAGCTGCAGCGGTGCTGCGGGACTGGGTCGTAGCCATTGCCGCCGCCGCAAGAAGGCGCTGAGAGCAGCTTCGGCATCTGGGAACGTGTTGGCGAGGCGCAAGCTCCGAGTGGCCACATTTTGGCGGCGACAGCCGCTGCTGATGCCTATGCCACGTACATCGTTAGTGAGGTATGTATAATGACATCGTGTTGATTCAGAATTGTGTGAATTTATAAGCGATTTTGCCATAAACCTTAGGCCTGGCATTCTTCCTTGAGGAGAGCATAAAGAACGGGCAACTGCCGCGTAGCTGCGCAGTGCAGAAAGCTGACACTGAATCCAGCGTTAACACGCGAAGTGAAGTACGCCACCGATGCTGTAAGGAGTCGCTGTCAAGTAAGGTTCCCGCGGTGCCTTCCTCGACGGGGCCTCTGTGTCTTGAAAATGGCTTGGTTGCTACTACTGCAAAATAGAGACAAAATTTGTTAAAGGTTATAAACTGATCAGAGGTTACGTGGAAAAAATCCCAAATGATTTGCCTTACTAATTGATTACTGATAACTGACCTGACGCACGGCCCTACCGCTCAAGGGTTCCTCCTCCCTGAGCAGAGAGGCTAGCAGCCCTCAAGATCGAGAAACAACGAGAAACACTCGCAAATGAAGACTGCGTCAGGCGTGCGCTAACTGCCGACAAGCTGCCGACACTACTAAAGCGACAAGAGCTCATCCATAGGGTCACAGGCCTTGGTGCGAAAGAGTTTTCACCTTCTGTCTGCATGTTTTTTCAGTTAGCGTTGAGGTGTCAGGGGTTTGAGGAACTGTTCGGCATCATAAAGGGCCTGTACGATCCGAGAATATAGTCGTCAACGCGAATTATCACCAATCGGTGCAATCGTAACCCAAGTGGGTCTACCAGTGACAAGTGTCACGATTATAGCAAGAGCGCTATAACCCCCCAGTATCACGCGTGATAAAAGATAGGCAAGTGCCCAATGGTTAACCAAGTAAGAGCGAAGATAATGCCAAGTGGCGAAGTGTCAGAGTCTCGGGGAAAATCCGAAGGTAAATATGCAAGTATGCCACAACACTGCTTGAGATGGACGGCTACAGCACCCTTGTAGATGGGGCTGTGATTGGGGTACTCAAGTTGCCAAGGATCACCGACAAAGAGGCCAGGATATCAGCAAAGCAGCTACCTTGCTGTGTACCGAAAGCAGGATCCACATCAGAGCGGCCATGGTGGACACGCAGGCAAGTTTTGGCCAGGTGGTCCAGGGAGCATGTGCTGAACTCAAGGATGATGCGGCGCACGCCGGTCAGGTTCCGGGACACGCACCGAGGGGTTCCCCTTCGGGGAGCACTTCTTCCCCTATAGGGGACGGACCCAGCGGGTTAGCTGGCTGTGGGCTGTCATGAAGAAGGTGGTGATGCTGATACCAGCATTGGCGGGGGTTGTATCCTGTGGGTGGGAGAGGAAGTGTCGGAGTGGGGGTGATGTGAAGGGTGGGGCAGTGGGGCATCCAGTGTGGCAGTGCAGGAGTGGGGGGCCCTGTGTGAGGTGTTTTAGTGCAGGGCACATGGAGTGCTCACATGGAGGGCCACACACCAGGTGTAGCTGACGATGGTGATGCAGTGGTGGCAGTCATCCTGGAAGGCGAACCATAGGAGTGTGAGGAGGAGTGACTTGGCTTTTGCAAGTGCCAGGCTTGCCTGTGCAGATGGAGTTGAGGGGGGGAACTGCCACGGGCACCGGCCTTCTCTGTGAGGTGCAGCTGAGCAAGAAGGTGGAATGGCACGGCCTGGTCCGGGGTGAGTGTCCAGATGCAGATGGCACCATCGGGTGAGTGCTCCTGACCCACTGGAAGTCGGAAGAGAGGCGGCATTTTGCCAGGCTGACCTGGGGGCCACACAGTCGTGATGCTTCCCTTGACAATCGGAAGTTTGGCACGGGTGGTCGCTCGGTCAAGCAAGTGGGCAATGTATTCTGGGTAGGGCTCCGGTGAAGGTGGGAGTGGTAGGGTGGAGCTGGGGCTGTCATAGGAGTCCTGCAGCGCAAGGAAGTACATGGGCGTGAAGACAGCGGGAGGGTGGCAGTGCTGTGTAGCGGGCTGTAAGGTATGCTGTGAGGATTGGGGTTCCGCTTGCGGGATGGCAGGCATTGCGGTGAGGGCGGTTGGGATGTAGGCGTGCTCCGTTGGGTGAAGGTGGCGAGCATCTATGGTGGGGGCGACCATATGCTGTCAGATGCTGTCAGCTGTGGTGCTGTCCAGCACAAGGTTCTTCCAGAGGTCCAGGGTGGGCCTGCACATGGGGCATGGGACATGGTTGCAGGTATGGTGGCTATGGAAGGTGTGGTGGCTGTGATTGAGTGGCAAGGCAGCGGCAGGGTACTGAAAAGTGGGCATGGTGGGGCCTGTTGGGACAGAATGTGTATGGGTTGGGCTGCTTCCTTCTGTTGTGGATCATCGTGGGGTGCCTCATCGTCATCGTCCAGGGGGTCATACTCCTGGGCATCCATTTCTTCGGTGCATTTCAAACATGATGTCGTTATGGAACATCGTTCCATCAGCATCTCCTCCAGGCTGGCAGCAATGTCTGCTTGAAGTCCTGCGTTGGTCTGCCCACATGTGGACATGTGCAAGCATGTCGCTGTTCGCCAGGAGGCGGTTGGTGATGTGGACATGGAGGGTGTTGGAAGCGAAGTATTGCTTGTATGTGGCCCAAAGGTCACCAGCGGTTGGAAGGGCTCCATAGCTGTAACACAGCAAAAGCGTAACCCGGGATGCTCAGATTGGCCTTGCATCGTTACATTGCCCCTCGCTTAGCAATGGAAGTCCTCGGCAATTATAACGAGCATTGGAGCCATCCCAACTCACGCATTGTGAGGTAGATTATCCATTATCATTATTATCCATGAAATCGCATGCAATTGCTGGGATGTGTACAACGGATGTTGCGTGGACCCATCTCGATACCATTGCAACACAGCAAAGGCGTCACCCTGGATGCTCAGATTGGCCTTGCGTCGTCAAAATAGCACTGTAGGTGGCAAAGTTGCCCAGTGCAAATGCTGCATATCACTGTTGCAGCAGGATGTCTCACAGTTGTCAGGGGCCCGGTGTGGTGGGTCAGAGAATGGCTGTGGGATGGCAAGGCATTGCCATGGCTCCACACATGGGTGCTGTACTGGGGGTGTCTTGGGGCAAGATGTCATTCCGCCGGTGCTTGGCTTGCCAGGCGAGTGCTGACACAGTGTTGTGAAGGGGTGGGGTGGGGGTGCAGGTGTATGGTGGAGGGGGAGATGTGGTGAGGAGGTGAAGTGCAGGGGGAGGTGTGGATGGATGCTGGTGAGCGCTGGGGACTAGGTGTGCTGCTGCTAGGTGGCGCCGGTCTGCTGGGGTGGCTGCAGCAGAGGTGAAGTGGCTGCTGAAGAGACAGTAGTCATCCAGCTGCATTTTGTGGGACTCAATGGCCACTTTGTTGAGCAGCATGAGCAGAGCTGCGGCCTGCATGGAGTACATGGTCTGCACTGTCTGGATGTTGACGGTGTGCACAAGGTTGTACTTACCCTCGATGGTGACGCATGAAGGGCGTGGGATGCTGTATGCTGGAAGGTGCTGGATAACTGGAAGGTGCTGTATGCTGGAAGGTGCTGGCTGTGATGCTCAGGGCAGGTGGTTTCTCAGCATCATCACTGGGAGGTGGGGCAGGGCCAGCAGCATCAGTCGGAGGTTTGAGGATGGTGCTGCACTCCTGGATGGTCATGAAATCCAAGGGTGTCACTGGTGATGGGCCTGGTGCGTGCATTCCAGGAGTGAGGGGTCGCTGCGTTGGAGGTAGGCAGGTGCCTGCAGTGCCTGGCATGCGGGGCTGTTTAGTGATGGTGACAGGCTCCTGCTGTGAGTGACGGAGCTGCTTGGCCCGGAGGCGGTACTTGAGGCTGGCAGTACGCACCACCCTGGCCACCCTCTGCCTTGGTGGCGTAATTGAGTGTGAAGTCAGCAGTGCATCTGTGGCCGACTGCTCCAGCATGAGGATAGGAGGGCGGCGGTTCAGCAGTGGGTGTCCCGGTGGCAGGTAGGAGTGCTTTTCATCCCACAGCTATCGTGTGCACATCCAGCGGCTTAGTTCGCACGTGAAGGCCACTGTGTGGTTGCTGGGAAGGGCCAGCAGCAGTGCAGTGGTGTGCCTGACGGTCTGGCCATAGCGCTTCAGATGCATGGCACCGGACAGCTCAGCATCCAGTGTGGTGAGGACATGCAGGAGGCGTGGAATGCACATCCGGCAGTTGCTGTCTGTAGCCTTCACGTTGGCTGCAGTACATGTGCTGTCCGCGTGGGTGTGCAGTAGGAGTGTGAGGATGGCATGGCTGGCAGTGAGCACAAGGTGTTCTGGGCAGTTGGCATCATGGTAATCCAGAGGCACCACACAGGCCTGTGGTGGATGCAGCTGTGCAAGGCGTGCCTCCACCTCCCGCAGCCGCAGCTTCAGGACGTCCTCCCGTTGCTTGGTAAAGCGCTGAACAGGAGGTCCTCCCGTTGCTTGGTAAAGCGCTGAACAGGAGGTCCTCCCGTTGCTTGGTAAAGCACTGAACAGGAGGGCCGGCAGTTTGGATATGTTGGAGTACCTCGGCCATAGGGCTGTCCCTGACCTTCAGCGGGAAGACAGGGTGCTGACCTGCACTGAAGTGTATGGGCGATGGCAGCGACTGCTGCTGGATGGGCTTCACAGGATACAACACCATGAAGTCCAGGACCTGTGGCTGGGCCGTGTGGTCATGGAGGGCAGTGAAGAGGCGGCTTGGGTGGAGGCCGGGCTCCAGAGGACACCATGCATGTGGAGCTCACAACTGTGCTGCATTTCGAATTTGGAGGTATGCAGACACACGGCTGAAGAGGCAGCCGGGACACACCTGGGGTTCATGGCTGACAGGCCAGCTAAGGAAGACATCGCAGAAGGTGTGGATGAATCCACGCATGAACTCCGCGCATGATGTTGGGCTGGATGTTATGAGGTGACAACATTCCGCTGGTGGTGGCCGGTCCATTGGCTGGCCTGTGCTGGGGTTGAAGTTGTAGCTGCATCCTATGAGGCGGTACACAGCTTGGGAGGACAAGGATGATGGATTGAGGATGAAGGATAGCGTGGGCGGGCCAAAGACAAGCCACAGACCATTGGCATGGCTGTGGAGGCTGGCCAGTGATGCAATTGAGCCCAAATCATTTGTGGATGTAGCATGCACTGCACAGACCAGGTGTGTGATGGCGGGTTGTGTGTCTTGCAGCCGCTCGATGTGGTCTGGTAGGCCTGCAGCAACGAGGTCAATGGTGTGTATGATGTCCTCAAGGTGCATCTTGCCGATCTTGGTGATGACGTGTGGATGCACCTTCAGGCGGACTGCCACCTGTGCATTGATGATGTGCCACTGCTGTTGAATGCATCGAGGATGTGGTGCCTCCATATTTTCATCCCGGCTGCCGTCAGGCATGGCTGGCTGCCAGCGGTGCATCTGCAGGACCAGCCACAGGGCACGCACCAGTGGCAAGGAAGGAGGACAGACATGCATATTGCGTGTGTTCTCCTGTAGCAGCTGACCGCTGAAAAGGTCTCTCGAGTTGCTGGCGGTCGCGCTCTGCGCGTATTTATAGCGCCGTACTGTGTACCGGCTGCTACATTCCCCCCCCTTTGAAGGGAACCGTCCCGGGCCCTTAGAGCCTCGTATACCGCCAGCCTGTGCCTACCTTCGCCTACCCTCGGGCAGTGGGTAATTACTCCACGTCACGTCATGTGCCGGATCACATGCGCCTAGCCGTCTTCAGATTTTTCAGGCACAGAGACAGTCCAGTCGGTTCAGCTACTTTTCATAATTTGTGCGACATTCGCTCTCTGAGTCGCCAAACCCGAAATACCACTCAACCGTGATGGGTGGGGGTTGAACCGACGACTTCAGGATCGTAAATTTTCATGAGGTCTCGATACCAAGTGTAGCAGCTGACCGCTGAAAAGGTCTCTCGAGTTGCTGACGGTCGCGCTCTGCGCGTATTTATAGCGCCGTACTGTGTACCGGCTGCTACATCTCCGTCATGTGGATGTCATGTGTTGCCTGTGCTGGTAAGGGGGGTTGCTGCTGCTGTCACAACAGTGCTGTGCTGCGGGGTGTACTGCTGCTGCCATGGCAGCTTCCTCCTGGGTGCCATACCGAGGACGTGAATAGTGCTCTGCATTGGTGCGGAGCAGTTACGGAAAACTGTTTGCCTCACCGAAGTTGTGAGCATAGACAGCAGTGTGCAGGAGTGCCATCGATACACCTGTGCCGAGCTCCTCCCATTGCTGCATTGCATGCTGCATCATCATATGTCTGGGCTGATGAGATCGGGGATTTCAACTGGCGGAAAGATGGATGCAATTGCAGTGGGTCCCTGGGCCACGGAAGCCGAGCACATGTGTGCAAAGCATGCGGTGTCCTTCCCGCGGGGTTATTTCGGCTGTTGCTGGGCGGTAGACCACCACACTGCGGATGGTGTGGATGAGGGTGAGCACCCGTCTCTCCCCTATGGTCAGCTGCGGCAACTCAGCAGGGTGTACACCGTTATCCACACGAGCCAGGGGTGAGGTGGCACAGTGTTGTTCTGCAGGTGTGTGAGGCACTCCCCACACAAGTCCACCTCATGGTGGTAAAGTTGGCATCATGGGACAGACAGATGCATACGGCGGCAGGATCTTATTGGAGGAATAATGGTACATGAGATAGCCTGTGGGTGTTGCTGCTGCTGATATCTTCTTGTTCTTGTGTGCCTGCCAGATGTTCTGCAGCTGCAATAGCGTGCTGAATGGGTGCATCTGGTGGCTGTAAGGGAGGAAGAACCTTGAGGGCTGCTGCCAGCACACCTGCGAGGTAGCATCATGGCGGATAGCAGCGTTGCCGAGGGTGGTCCTGATACATGTATGAGGTAATACAAATGCTGTGAAGTTACGGCAGGTATCGTACCAGCCGTTGTAGCTCAGTGGTAGAGCGTTTGTCTTGTAAACAAAAGGTCCCTGGTTCAATCCCAGGCTGCGGCAATGGCAAGAATCTCGGCACTGGTGTTACAGCTGTCTAACTATTAGTTATATGTATATGCTACTTCGGCTGCTTCATCTGAGGGTGAGTAATGTTCAATTGGAATGCAATTTCCCATCATACAGACGGTGTAGGATGTGGAGATAGTAAATTGTCAGCAGGCCGGAAACTACGGTGAGATGCTGTTGAACTGCTGAATTAGGTTGGAGGCTGGTGGTAGGTTGCTAGATCCAACAAATACATGGATTAGGGTACCCCTCTTGCAGGGGAGAGCAGGGAATTGCCTTGGGAAAGGGGGCAACTGGTGAAATTATACCACCCTGTAACAACATCACAGCAGCAGCTGTTTCTGCCTCAGTCAGGGCTACCCTCAGTGTAGAGGCACCCACAGCATGCTGCCGTCACGTAGACAGTCTGGCCTGCCTTCATGGCAAGGTTGACCTAAGTTGCATGCAACAGCGGGCCGTCTCATGGTGATATCATCAAATATGTTATATATAAATAGTGTATAAGCTCCAAATGGTCAGCTTTATATGAGCAGAAGGCATTTGGGGCGGCTTATGGCCGAAGTAATGAACCAGTATGGCAAACTGACCCAACGATTCCATTTCTTTCAGGCTCAGACCCCCATTTATTCCCAAAAAAGTAATATATTACCAAAAAAATCACTGCTCGTGCACAGCTCATTCTAGGAAGACTAACCCCCACAAGTACAGGCGAGAGTGATGACCAGAGTACAGTACAGCAATTGAGGACCCGCCACCGCCATGATGTACCTACAGCACCTATCGACCACTCAGACAGCACCCCAGCAGCTGTCCATAGCAGCTGTACAAGGTGCCATACGGCAGCAACAGCAACTGCAGCAGTATTTGCTCGGTCCTGGTGAGCTTTTTGCTTACGGCCAGCAGGTACTGCTTGCAAATGCCATACAACCTCAACTCCCAGGACGTTCTGCAAGCAAGGTACGACCCCCGCACATTGGCCGAGTCATGAACAAACCCACAAAGTACAAGAGCAGATGTCATACATACCATGTGCAGGTTTAGGAATTCACCAAGAACCATGCTGTGAGGTTCAGCAGCCCCGCCACAATGTAGTATCCTGCATATCACGGGATCCGACATCCACCGATCGGTTCCTATCTGCAAAAGACGTGATACTGCACACAAAAATACCTCCTGACGTAGATGTGAAATTCGCGGAAATTGCACACTCACAGGGTATCACTGCAGCACCTGGTGCCACAGCACAAGCGGACTTAGAGAGATGGCAGGAGCGGGAACATGTGACACTGCTGGGCAACGTCACAAAAGTCCTCAAGGCGAAGGTACGGCCACAGTACTGCCAGCTGTACATGACCAGTGTGAGCAGGTCATCTACATGGGGTGCTGTCTGAGTGGATAGGTGCTGTACATGAGAAGGGGAACCCCTAAACTTCCCCTTTAGGGGAAGAACTAAAGAACAGGCCCTATGCCACTGCAATCCTTACACAGGCATCATGGGCACGCTGTCAGCATTGAGGAGATAGGCCTAGTTCAGGATGATGATGAAAGCAAAGATGCCAGCAGATTCTGGGCGTCCCTGGCAGGCCATGTACCTACTGCTGTCTGTGCATGCTGCAGTCGGCACCATCTCCCCTCCCAAATCAGCACCCATAACTGCAATGACCTCAACAACAAGTTCATAACCCACCTTGCCATGAAGGCAGGCCACACCAGACTGTCTACGTGACAGCAGCATGCTGTGGGGGCCTCTACACTGAGGGTACCCCCGACTGAGGCAGAAACAGCTGCTGCTGTGATGTTGTTACAGGGTGGTATAATTTCACCAGTTGCCCTCTTTCCCAAGGCAGTTCCCTGCTCTCCCCTGCAAGAGGGGTACCCTAATCCATGTATTTGTTGGATCTAGCAACCTACCACCAGCCTCCAACCTAATTCAGCAGTTCAACAGCACCACAACTCAGTTCCCGGCCTGCTGACAATTTACTATCTCCACATCCTACACCGTCTGTATGATGGGAAATTGCATTCCAATTGAACATTACTCACCCTCAGATGAAGCAGCCGAAGTAGCATATACATATAACTAATAGTTAGACAGCTGTAACACCAGTGCCGAGATTCTTGCCATTGCCGCAGCCTGGGATTGAACCAGGGACCTTTTGTTTACAAGACAAACGCTCTACCACTGAGCTACAACGGCTGGTACGATACCTGCCGTAACTTCACAGCATTTGTATTACCTCATACATGTATCAGGACCACCCTCGGCAACGCTGCTATCCGCCATGATGCTACCTCGCAGGTGTGCTGGCAGCAGCCCTCAAGGTTCTTCCTCCCTTACAGCCACCAGATGCACCCATACAGCAGCCAGTTGCAGCTGCAGAACATCTGGCAGGCACACAAGAACAAGAAGATAGCAGCAGCAGCAGCACCCACAGGCTATCTCGTGTACCATTATTCCTCCAATAAGATCCTGCCGCCGTATGCATCTGTCTGTCCCATGATGCCAACTTTACCACCATGAGGTGGACTTGTGTGGGGAGTGCCTCACACACCTGCAGAACAACACTGTGCCACCTCACCCCTGGCTCGTGTGGACAACGGTGTACACCCTGCTGAGTTGCCGCAGCTGACCATAGGGGAGAGACGGGTGCTCGCCCTCATCCACACCATCCGCAGTGTGGTGGTCTACCGCCCAGCAACAGCCGAATAACCCCGCGGGAAGGACACCGCATGCTTTGCACACATGTGCTCGGCTTCCGTGGCCCAGGGACCCACTGCAATTGCATCCATCTTTCCGCCAGTTGAAATCCCCGATCTCATCAGCCCAGACATATGATGATGCAGCATGCAATGCAGCAATCGGCACAGGTGTATCGATGGCACTCCTGCACACTGCTGTCTATGCTCACAACTTCGGTAAAGCAAACAGTTTTCCACAACTGCTCCACACCAATGCAGAGCACTATTCACGTCCTCGGTATGGCACCCAGGAGGAAGCTGCCATGGCAGCAGCAGTACACCCCGCAGCACAGCAGCAGCAACCCCCCTTACCAGCACAGGCAACACATGACATCCACATGACGGAGAACACACGCAATACACAGGTCTGTCCTCCTTCCTTACTGTAATACCCTGGGTATCACGGGATCTGGCATCCACCCATCGGTTCTTTTCTGCAAAAGACGTGATACAACACCTACGATGCATCCCCTGCCTGCCTCCCCTGCTTTATTGCACACAGGCACATGCATTCCCCTCCTGTGCCCCATCCATGTACTCGGTATCCAGCCCAGGAAAACGCGGCATGGCAGCACCACCGGTAGCAGAGCCCAAGTCAAGCCGCGGTGAGGACATACATCGTATCCACCATGCCTTCCAAGACCTACCTCTCTCCATTGCCAACACTGTCCTACTTCACCTCACAAATAGGGAATGGACGGCCGGCTGCTGTAAACTGGCTACCTGCCCACCTGGATGAGGCTGTACACACCAAGAACCTTCCTAACTACAAGTAGTCATGCGGACGCCTTCAAATGGGTGCATACCACTGGCACAGGCCATCCTCCTTACAACAGCAACCCACCAACATCCTCCTCTGCCTGCAGACTCTCCAGGACCACTGCATACTACTGCTGCAGCAGGAGGCCACGCCATCCAGCCAAACTGTACCATGGCCAAAAGTGCCCTCCACAGCTGCCTGTGCTACTGGAGTCCTGCTGTCCCCTCCTGGAATGTGTCACATGGACCCGGCCAGGCAGCCTGCCACTGCACTGTATCCTAAACGGCAACATCCCGAAGTACCGCCTCTTGGCCTGTTGCGGCAGCGGGTGCCTGACATTGCAGCAACACCACGTAGCAGGGAAGGCACATGGCTACCTGCACTATGTATGGCCTGTCATGCAGGCCCCCCTCCACATGACGACACCACCATCACATCCCAGTCCACGACCTTCCCTCAGCACCCCACCGCATGCACTTCAGCCGGCACCCTCACATCCACACCCACCGCCCCCAATTCACTCCACTCTCGACATGACCATTCCACCCCGCAGCCTCCTCATCCTCAGCCCTGACCAGCCAGCAGCACCACCCCCGTACCCCAGCCTTCTCAGCAGCCACCTGCACCAGCCCCCCTCCCTCACCACCCGTCACCAGCCAATGCACCCACTGCAGTGCAGCCCCCACCGTTGCTGCATGACAGCACGGCCCCCACTGGGCCCATGCATGGCACAGACGAGGTGTCCTTCCTCACCACCCACGCCACAACACCTCACTGACAACCATCTTCAGGCAGGCCATCCGTGATCCACAGGCCTTCGTCAACCTTTGCAATGGCTGGCCGCTGGTGGCCTCCACAGGGCCAGCCCATGAATGGCTATGTTGTAGCGAAGTATAGTGTTACAGAGCTAAATCACAAAGCGATGAAAATTAATATAATACATGACTGATCGAGACTGGTCTAGGAACAGTCTAGAAATGTCTTGGAAGGACATCTCGAATTGAAACCTCAGTTGGAACAACCGTTGGATGTCTAGGAACAATCACTCTGGAATGACACCACGGGCAGGTGGTCTGAAAGGGATACCGTATACTACAAGTTGTTGCGGCCTTCTAGGCAACGAGTATTTATACTCGGGAGGAAGCCCATGTTCGATATCACTAATTGATTGATCAATCAACAGATAGTGAGAGCTCAGAAACACATGATTCTGTTCTCTTTCCTACAAGGTGCCCAGACCTTGATGGAGCGAATCTGTCCTGTAATTAATTGGTCAGTTTTCACCATATTACATGCTACCAGACTATGACCCCATGTGGCTCCTCCTTGCACACCCCAACCGTTTCCCCAATGCCACTGGTGCGTTACATGGAGGAGGCGGAAGAGCAGTTCATCTTCACCCAGATGACGGACGCCCGCCTGTACATGGCCATGCACGCCCTACTACCCGTGCTGCGGCGCACCAACTTCTTCATCAAGCTCTGCCAGAGCCGGCACCTGTTCATCAGCTACCTAAACATCGAGCTGGAGCGCCTGAAGGCTGACCTCAGCCGGATGTATCTGGACAGCGCCATGTGCTATCAGGGTGCGGATTTTGTGGACTACACCCAGCTACTCCCCACGGGCCCTGCGGGTGACAGCCTAGACGGCACTCAGTGGGAGCTCAGCCCTGAGGACGAGAGCGTCGGCCTGGTGTTTGGCGACCGCTTCATTGCTTTCCACGCGATGCAGCAGCGGCGGGTCAGAGGCGGATGCATGGTCAGCCTAACGGCGGAGCTCATCACGTCCACTGCCGCAGCAGTCCAGGCGGAGCTTACTGCCGCAGTGCAGGTGCTGGCCGACGAGCTGGAGGCCCACTTCCCCCCCACGGCCCTGATGGACGCCTTCCAAATCTTCTACAGCGAGTACTGGGAGGCCAGGCCGACAGCAGCAGACTTCCGGTCAAAGCTGAAGGTGATCAAGACCCACTACGGCAAGGAGTGCGAGCTGGACGAGAGGAGTAAAGTGCCACCAAAGCTCAACATCGCGGCATTGGATGCCAAGGCCACAGAGCCCGGATTCGGGGGCAGACCATCAAGCTGCGTGAGCAGCTTGAGGCGGAGCGGGCGGCTGCTGGTAACAAGGTTGTGCAGTGAAAGCTACGTGAGGAGAAGGAGGAGAACCCCACCATCCAGCTTTGAAAGCAGCTGGAGAACGCCCCTGTCAATGCGGAGAGCCTAAAGGAGTACGTGGCTTTGGCCAAGCTCGTGGTCATGATGGTGCCGGGGTCGGTGGAGGATGAGCGCCGGTTTTCGGCCATGAACTTCGTGCAGAGCAAGGTCCGCAACCGCCTGGACGAGCACCTGGCGCTCTGCGTCAGGATGTTCACGCAGGAGCTGTACAACCTGCACACGTTCCCCTTCGACGTGGCAGTTAAGAAGGTGCGTGAGGCCGTGATCAAGGGGCGGTACCGCATGAACGACTAGCTTCTGATGTGGTGCAGAGGCCTAACCAGCAACTGGCCGGCGGCTGGTGCAATGCCGTGGTGTTGATGGTGCCGACAGTGTACATATATATAGCTTTGCCTTCGCGTGCTCACGACGTTTATGGACAGTCAAAGTGGCTCCGCGCCCTGCTCACAGAGACACTGGCGCAAATGCAGTTAGGTGCACAGAACGATGGTGGTACGGCATGTGTGTTTCCAGACGTCAGGTGTTGTTTACAGCACACCGTACGGCCTTTGAGGGTGGGTCTGGGGGGGCTGCAGCCCCCCCCAGCGACTATACAAATAGGAACTGTAACCACAAGAAAAAACCAGTTTATTACTCTAGGGTACTAGGCCTAAAACGAAAAAAAAACACTGTGCATGAGCCGCCCAGTCTGTGTACTTGTAGGGTGTAGAAGCTGTAGGAATGGCGGCGGCAATGTGGGGATTGGCCTGGATGGCGCTTGTTATGAAATGGATTGTCAGGATTGTGTACCTAGGTATTGCAATACAAGCCGCTGGACGACCCACCAGCTGAACTCTTCCGCCCGGTGCACCTGTGGCAATAAGACGTCACGTCAGTAACGGAGGTCCTGCTGGTGGTATAGACGGTAGGCCTCATGTCGCACCTTCATACAGCCGGCGCCTCATGTCGTCACGTAAGCCGGCCGTTAAGTTTATGGCCTGACTTCTCTTCATGCCTCAATTGTTGCAAATAGGTAACACTCAGACTGTACAGGACAGTCCCTAAATTTCCTTTACACAGATGACCGCGCCAGATGATGGACAAGACTGCTTGTGCGCTGCCATCCACTGCGTCAGGTGCTGTTCCTTTCCAGCTTTTCCGTTGTATGTTCTTGGGGCCGCAAAGTTATGTACAGATGCTCCTAAAATCAAGTACATCTTCTGCTGCAAAGTGGGATGCTATATGAGCGAGTATGCCCCTGCTGCGGCACTGATAGCCACATCGAGGATGAGGAACACATTTTGCTGGACTGTCCGGTTTACGACGGAATCAGATCTGATATAGGCTTTCCACGCTTCGAACATATGAAGGACGCTATGAAGTGGGAACCTGAACGCCTGGCAAGGATGCTGGAACGTATATGGTCTCACCGCAACTCTATCGTCCCCTTTGGTCGTTAGTATACTTCATCACTTGTTTCGTTGGAAGTGCGAGGTAGGATGGTGCTTATAGGCGATTTGGCAGCCCTTGAGCCCTCGGCTCGTACTAGGGTGGTTTGCAGGTATGGGGAACGCACCCACGACCATGTAACAACAACAACAACATATGAGCACGGCCGACGTTTCGCGAACACGCCGGATGTTACGATCGAGCCTATTTAAGAAGCTTTCCACTTGTGTGGTGGGACCGAAAGACCCCGAGTGATGGGTGGTGAGCCGTCTTTTCGACCGGCCACCGACGGAAGTACAGCAAAGTGCATCAGATTAGGTGAAGGCCCTATGGCGAAGGCCAAACTACACTGACGAACGATAACGAATAGGCGAATGAGAGTAATGTAACAGCTCATGCTCGTTACATACTCCCCCCCCTAATTGGCTGGTCGTCCCGACAGCCGACTTATCCACGCCGCCACGCTTGCGCATGGAAAAGCAGAGTCGCAGGCACCCCACTGGCAGTAGACATAGTCCGAAGAAATGCGGAGAAACGAGAAGGCTTACGAACGCCTCTTCCAGATCTGGTTTTATGAACGTCCGAGACGGAGGACGGCGAGACAACAGGCGTGACCCCCTGGTTTAGGTTGGGACGCGAAGGCAGCAGCTGTTTTACGTGTCTGCCAATATGAACGCAGCAAATCTGCACGGTTAGTCAGGTTCGACTCTGGTTCCCACGAGTCGTACTCTGGACCTTGATTCTTCCAACGCATTAGAAAGAACCGAGTGCGACGACGCTTCTGTGTCACGTCACGATGATCAAGGACTGCCTCGACTTCGAATTCCAATTCACCATCCACAATCTCCGGTTGCGGAGGTTTCGGAGCATGATCACTCTCATAGTAAGGCCGAAACAGAGACACATGGAATACGTCATGAATACGCGTTCCATTAGGCAAGTCCAAACGATAAGCGACATCGTTAATCTTTTCCTTGATTATATACGGTCCAATAAAACGAGGAAGCAACTTGCGCGGACCTTCCAGACGCATGTGTTGAGTGCTCAGCAACACGACGTCTCCAAGCTTGAACTGACATTCCGAACGCTTGAGATCAGCAAAACGCTTCATACGATCACGTTGTGCAGCCAAACAACGCTTAGCATGCTCAAGCGCACCTTGCATGTCAGATGCAAAACGTACGGAAACGGCGTTGCGAAGAGCACGCGCCTTCTCCCCCCCCACTTGGCGAGCCAAGAGAGAACTAGGAGTCAGAGGTTCGAAACCGTACATCAGACGAAACGGAGAAATACCGGTAGAGGAATGCACCCAGGTATTCATGGTGAACGCAGCCATGGAAAGGAAACGAGACCAGAATCGATAATCACCGGCAACATAGTGGCGCAAAATATCCTCGAGGGTACGATTTACACGTTCAGTTTGACCATCAGTTTGCGGATGATAAGCCGAACTGAAGCGAAGGTCGATAGACATATCCTCGCACAGATGCGTGAAGAAAGCGGAACGGAAACGCGGATCCCGATCACAAACAAGGATCGCGGGGGAACCATACCGACGAACAACGGTATCAACGAAAAGCTTAGCAGACTCCACCGCAGAGATTTCCTTGCGACACGGAACAAGGTGAGTCATTTTGGTAAGCTTGCAAACGAAGACATAGATTGCCGTATACCCATCCGAATCAGAAGGAAGATCCGTAATGAAATCCATAGTGACGATTTGCCATTTCCCTTCAGGAATGGGCAAAGGAAGGAGCTTCCCAGCGGGAAGATCGTTAGAGCACTTAACGCGCTGACAACTGTCGCACGTACGAACGTATTCTGCAACAGCAGAGCGAAGTTTCGGCCTCTAAAACTGATGACGCACAGGTCCAACGATTTGACCACCCCACCATGACCCGCCATCGGATGATCATGACAGAGATGCAGGATGTGCGAACGAAATATGGAATCATCAGGGATCACGAGAGCATGTTGTTTATACCAGAAACTACCAGAAACGATCATGCTTTTGCAGAGACGCCGTATTGGACGGATCGGCGAACCAAGGATCAGACGAACACCCTTCGACAAGCGATCGCTCTAAGTCTGGAAAAGAGGTCGATATCTCTTGAGATGACGCCAGCGGAAGATGTGAAAGCATCCCCACTCGGCGTGGCGCGAGTCGAAATTGACATCATCAGACACGCGTGACTGTGGCCCGGAAACCGAGACAGAGGATCTGCGGGATTGCAAACTCCTGCGCGATATTGCCAGTCGAACGTGAAAGACTCAAGAAATTCCAACCATCCCGCCGGACGTCGAGACAGTTGAGCTTGTGTCGGGTAAGAAGGGTTGGGCATATGGTCGGTGACGACAGTGGACTTTGCACCTTCCAAGTAACAACGCCAAACCTTGAGTGCATGCATAAGAGACAGCAACTCACGATCAGAAGTGTGGTAGGTACGTTCAGCTTGCGGATAGCGGAACATACACTGAGCAGGTGGACGAGAACCAGGCTCTAGTGGAAAGACGGAAAGCAAACCACATGAACAGGCGGCAAATCAGCTGGCAGCTGGCAGGAAAACAGACTTTCCTTATCTAACAGCAAAACACGCATTCGTAGCTCAGCAGGAGAGTCGCTCGGAACCACAGTGCAAACCTTTCGAGCAAAAGACGACAGCTTGGGCGAAACAGAGGGTGGAGACGCGGAAGAAGCCGAGTCGACGGTAGAGACCATGCAGAGAAGAAACTCATAACCTTCACGAATGGCCTGCCTGCATAAAGCCGACATGACAGGGTTCTTCCAACGGGGTAGGTCAGGGAAAGGGCTAGACTTCAGTACAGGCTGACCAGGATGGCGAGTTAAACGCGGGTGCAGGCATAGGGGGTAAGCACAGCACCGACAGACGTAACCCAGGGGTCACCCAGCACCAAGTCATAACCAGGAGCGAGATCAAGCACAGCACACTGCAACCTAGCTTTGTAACCCTGCAAGCGAATAGGTACCTCTGCAAAGCCTACCGAAGTCATAGTACGACCATAGAAGTACGTTGTCCGATGGTTGAATCATGATGGTGATTGCGTGCGAGAGGTTTGCAGTTCAAGTAGTGCGACAGATACTCCCTAGCGTGAGCGGGAGGCGGATGAACGAAAACGTGATGTCCGACACAGCTGGAAGACAGAAAGCTGTTCGGAGTCAAACTGAATTCGGGGCACATAGCTGATCGCCACGGAGGGACAAACGAATCCCAAGTAAAATGCCGACCAGTCAAATGCTGACGCTGCTCGAATTCGGAAGTGCGAAGTATGCAAGCCGATAGAATTAGTGCAGAAGCAATCGGAACGCTCGAAATAGTCTTAGTATTACAAGATCGACGAGGCTCAGCAGTAAGAGCAGCAAAGACAAAAGCGTCCTGATGCACAAGTTGCACCAACAGTGAAATCTGTTTAGACGAAGTAAACTTGCCATTACCAAACGAAGCCTTACCCAACAAGGTAGGCGATAGCAAAGCAGCAACAGGCGAACGAGACGAACGAGCCAGAAGCGGAGGCTCACAACTGGGGACTCACAACTGGGGACGGGGCAGTCTTGCACACAGGATGTACTAACACCAGCAGATGTGCCCAACTGTTCACAAAACTTAGCCCCCCCTTAATTGTCCTTATGATAATAAAAGAACTTGCCAGAATTAAACGACGACTGCTTCAGCAGGCAGCCCGCCACCTTATGATCTCACCCCGGCAAAGCAAACACTAAGCTGAGTTGAAAGCCCATCTACAAACAGGCCGAACTGCTTTTCCTGACCTAACGGAGGCGCGATACACTTATCCTGAGCAGAAGAAGGATGGCTGTTGTATTGCAGGGTGGCTTTATCCCGAGTCTTGAGTGGTTGGAGGACTGGTTTCTCAATAACTGCGGCGAAAATCCTATGCTGCCGTTGTTGATTGGCCTACAGAAGATCCGGAGTACGAAGCCCGGTGATTTTCCTACGGCTGACCTCCTCATTCAGCATGTGGAGGACATCCGTACTCTGATGCCGGAGCTTCCTGAGTGCGTTCTCGTCTACTACGCTCTCGAGTTAAGTCCGGAGTCTCTGTACACTTCCCTCCGGTGGCAACAAGACAATGGAGCCTTGAAGCGCTGGGCATCTTGGGAGCTGTTCAAGCAGGAGGAGCTTCCTACCTTACTGGTCTTAACGCCGAAGTCGAAGTTACCTCGGCGCAGAAGCAGCTCCTGCTTGAACAGCTCCCAAGATGCCCAGGGAAGTGTACAGAGACTCCGGATTTAACTCGAGAGCGTAGTAGACGAGAACGCACTCAGGAAGCTCCGGCATCAGAGTACGGATGTCCTCCACATGCTGAATGAGGAGGTCAGCCGTAGGAAAATCGCCGGGCTTCATACTCCGGATCTTCTGCAGTCCAATCAGCAACGGCAGCGTAGGATTTTCGCCGCAGTTTTTGAGAACCAGTCCTCCAACCACTCAAGACTCGGGATAAAGCCACCCTGCATTACAACAGCCGAATGCAAAGCCAAACGAAGACGAAGGGGTTCCAGCGCCGCGATGAAGGCGACCGCGACGTCCTTCGATTGGATCGGTAGCCCGCAGCGTTGCAATTCATTCTGGATGGCTATTTTCTGCAACGTCCAACCCTGCGCCAGGGTCAGTTGCTGCTTTTCGAGGGACTCTGGAGACATCTCCAGTAACTTGTCGAAGCGTGGGTACGTAGGCGCCTTCTCCATAATCGACAAAGAAGAAGCGCGATTAGTTACTTCTATGACAGTATTGTCGCGGTCGGCAACGGCCGCGACAGGAGGATCAGGATCAGCAGCAGACATGGGATACGAAGGCGGAAGCGAAGTAGGCTAGGATCGAGAAGTCTCAATCCAATGTTACGATCGAGCCTATTTAAGAAGCTTTCCACTTGTGTGGTGGGACCGAAAGACCCCGAGTGATGGGTGGTGAGCCGTCTTATCGACCGGCCACCGACGGAAGTACGGTAAAGTGCATCAGATTAGGTGAAGGCCCTATGGCGAAGGCCAAACTACACCGACGAACGATAACGAATAGGCGAATGAGAGTAATGTAACAGCTCATGCTCGTTACACCGGAGCTGTTGGCCGGTAACGGTCGCAAAAAGCGGCCGCTCATCCGCACCGCCGTTTCCGACTGGGAAGTAAGCACGAAAATGTCCTGATGTAAATTGGCCTGAGATAGCTGCGTAAATAGCTGCATCGAAAGGCCGCCCATCGCGCGCCGCCGCGTCGGAGCGGTTGCGGCTAACGGTCGCACACTTCTTGGGAGGTCCACGCTTTTCTCGGCTGCGGCGGGCGGCGGCCCGCCCGCCCGCCTTCCGCCCGTCCTTCCTCCCGCCCTTCCTTCCTTCCTTCCTTCCTTCTTTCCTTCTTTCCTTCTTTCCTTCTTTCCTTCCTTCCTTCCTTCCTTCCACGACCTCCATTCCCCGCCATGCATGGAAGTTCTTTCTGCATTATCCACAAACTTTTAATTGCAGTCGGCCCAACTGATGCAGTCCACTTCCTTTGCACCAGACAATATTGCAGCTAGAGTTTGAGACACAAAATCACGCCTCTCCAAACTATACACCGCGGTGGGCATGTAGACATCTGCCAGATGTATATGGTGGCCGCCCCATTGAAACGAGAATGGTACTAATCTCCCCGCCGTTGCTGTATCCGTTTGACTTGAGCGATCCGTTTGACTGCGGCGGGTGAATGTGTTGCAAGATCCCCGTCCTAACCAAAATAGCTACTCCCGCAGTTTGGGAGTTGGTAGTGAGGGCATGCGCCAATTTGTCCCATCCCGATTAGGGATGCGAATTTACGTTTTACGTTTTTACGTTTTAAGGAATTAAGGTTACGTAATTACGTAATTAAGATTGGACCTGGCCGTAATTTACAGAATTAAGGGCTCGCCGTAATAAGGTCCCTCAGGAGGGGTAGAAACCTTAAAAGCTTAACAGACCCATGGGTCTTACAGGTTCCGCCGGTCTGCAAACCAGGGTGCCGCTGACCCGTCCACTCCTCCGAACACACCACAAACCCAGCCATGGGGGAAGCGTGAAAGAGTCCAACAATGCAGGTTGAAACCCGCGATTCCCTCCGCCCAACCAAGCAAAAGAGCAAGTCAAGTAGTCAACACGACAAGTAGTCCTGGTTTGCAACGGTATTAGGTGTCGTGGTCGAGTATGTATGCACGGCTTTCAATGCTTAACGAAATCCCCATGGGCCCAACCATGAGCCCATCATGCTGAGCCAACAAGCAAAAACAGCCGGTACTGAGGAAGGGAAGCTGCCAGGACTGAAATCGTTTACTGCTCCGGCAGCTCCAGGCCCGGCTGGGCCTCCATCCACCGAATGAACTCCTCCCAGTCCAGCTGCGAGATGGGCGCCTTCTCGCGCTGTAGCACGCGGTAGTTGTAGTACACGTACACCAGCAGGCCCACGCGGCTCGACAGCAGCCGGTTGCGGTCGTTGGACCACATGCGGCTGAACACGCTCCAGTTGCGCTCGCCGGCACAGGCGGTGGCCGGCATGTTGAACAGCATGAGCGCCACCTCGCCCAGCACCGGGAAGGCGGCGATGCCGTACTCCTTCCACCACGCGAGGGGCCCGTAGGTGATCATCGTGGCCTCCTCAAAGGCGTGGGGCGGGATGCCGACGCGGCTCTCGAAGTCCGACACCGAGTAGGTGCGGAAGTTCTTGAACTGGATCAGCAATGACGTCTTTGTTCGCCCCGTGCCACGAGGTGCCCAGCTTGAGCAGGACCTTCTCGGCATCGGTCCTGCAACGGAAGGCAAGGGAATTAGGGAAAGCGAGGGAGGTTCGAGGGTGTCCGGGAGAAACCCGTTGCGAAACACGTCCGACCCATCCACCCATTCCCGTTGCGAAACACGTCCGACCCATCCACCCGGGATTCCCGATACTCCCGGTGTCCCCACAATGCCTATCAAGCTTCCCGGAATAAGTCTAATTTGATCTTTATAAACATGATGCATCTCTTGAATGCAAATAATAACTAGTCTAACTGCAATCTAGTCCATATGACGGCGGCAGCCAGTAGGTTTTGCCCCCTCAGTGGTAGCAGCAGGCCCCTCAATATTGTGCGTCCCAATGCGTGGCGGCCTACATGCTGGCTGCCTAAAAGATCTAATTCGGGTACATGTATTCCGTTTGCGTGCCCTGGGCCATTTTCTTCTAGGACGTTGAACGGGTTAGTAATTACGGGGATTGCGAGTAATGACTGCAGTACTGCGTTATCAAGACCAAGTGCATCAGGTGGTTGTAGTACTGGTCGTACATGCAGTACATTGAAACGGTTTTTACTCTAGCGTCATGCATAACGTTGTCTAGCGTTCTATCTGTTTTGTTCCCGGTCAGCACATGCGCAACTAGCTAAGAGCTATGAATGAATCAAGCTGCGTGGGGTAAACCCTGGCCTCGGATTTCCACTGCCAGCAGTCTATAAGGCCAGCCGCTTGGGCAAGCAAGAAGAAATACGCAGGTAGGAAAGGCCCCACGGGGCTGGAGCGGCTTAATTGGCTCGGATGCAATTTTGCAGCCCTTGAGTCCAGCCTCACACGCCAGCCAGGAAAGCGCGCTCCTGATAGCTGGCAGGTAGGATGGAACGGCCCCGGCGGCCCATGCATACTGCAGGAAACAAGACAATATATACAGTAGAGCAGATTAAAATTATTTTTCCCAGCTATAGATTATCCTCCAGATCCCACCCATCACAAGGCAGGCTGCAGGTGCAGGCGCAGGTGTGCACGAAAAAGGTGTCTGCATGTATGCGTGTATATAATGCAAAAGCGTAGCATGCAGCAGGGCATTACACGCATTTATCGGTACATAAACAAAGGACTGACTGCTGTATATGTGACTTGACACACCGGGAAATGTCGGTAGGATCTGCACACGGTGCGGCACGCACGAGACCTGAGCCTGCTAAATAGTCAGCATCGCACCTGCGGTGCGCAGACTTCTTAGAGGGACTATTGGCGTTCAGCCAATGGAAGTATGAGGCGATAACAGGTCTGTGATGCCCTTAGATGTTCTGGGCCGCACGCGCGCTACACTGACGCGACCAACGAGCCTATCCTTGGCCGAGAGGCCCGGGTAATCTTGTAAACCGCGTCGTGATGGGGATAGATTATTGCAATTATTAGTCTTCAACGAGGAATGCCCAGTAAGCGCGAGTCATCAGCTCGCGTTGATTATGTCCCTGCCCTTTGTACACACCGCCCGCCTGCTACCATAGACAGCCCCGCCTTCGTTGCAATATGGCGACGCATACACCGCAAGCAAGCTGCATTTGCCGCGGAAGTGTGAATATGGTGAAACGCTGTGAGCAGTCAAACATGTAGTACCTACGATATCATGCTAACCTTAAGTCACTCTAAGTAACCCGAAGTCACTAGGGGGCCCCGGGATAAGCGGACTCCTACCGGCCCACGCGAGCCAGCAGCAGAGTCTGCTGCTGGCTCGCAGACGTTAGCAAAGCTAGGATTTGCGGCTTGCTTTCGCGGCCCCTGGGCGACTAAAGTTGAATGTGAAGCATGCCGCTGAGGAGACTATAATTATATGGCGAAGTTCATGGGGTCCCCCGATGCCTTAAAACGGCTTATCTGCTGCAACTTTCGATCAATCGGGGGTAGATTGGCACCAGAACCAATAAGGAACTAGGAGAAAAGCCACAGCTATGTAGAATACGCTTACTTAATAATGCCGCAGCCCGGGTTCGAACCAGGGACCTTTTGTTTACAAGACAAACGCTCTACCACTGAGCTACAACGGCTGACTTTTCTGAAAAGTATAAATAATATATAGGGCCGACAGACATGACGTACACGACCACAAGCCCACAAGACGTGGGCACTTAGGCCTGAAAAGGTGGATTGGGTTGGGCGCCTTCAGAAAAATTATTCCACGCGGCACCTAGGTGTTAAGTGTTGCCATTCGGCTGCGGATTGTTACCCAACTGGCCCTCGGCAGCACTTGCTTGGGGCAAGGTCCAACGTTCCATTGCGTGGGTAGGCGCAGAGCGTGTGATTTAGGCGGGAAGCAGGGGTTTCATGGTCGGTTGTTTGCTTTCCAGAAAAGCGATGGCTATGGCGTGGCTGAAATATCTTTTGAGTTGGGTATCCCGCTCTATGTGGAATCCGCAAGAGCGTTGCACGCGCGCATTCGATGGTGCCCGCCGGTGCCTCTCTATTGTTCTGTGCCGTTGAGTAGCTAGCTCATTCACCCGCGGTGGTGGAGAGGACTATATGGGTTAATAGCCAAGATATACCACAGCAGCAGCAGGTACGCAGGCAGAGGCTTGTATGATAGTAGACATCACCATGGGCTAGGGAGTCAAACATGCAAACAGATTCCTTTGATGTGAATTCATGATAAGCGCGAATTGATGTTTCTTGTATTACAGCAGAAAGTGTAAAGAAGGAGTCTCACATTTACCCTCTGTCCCAACCGCTGTCCAAACCGAAAGAAAAGCATCCATGAGAGAGTCATAAACCTGATGCCACTTACTAACCATCTTGAGCGATGCACCAGTTTGCGATGGAACACATAGGGTGTCCACACGGTGACGACCGCGATTGCACGTTCACGTGAGCGCTATCCTGGAATAATGAAATGCAAAGCCGCAGCTTTTGGGTTATATTTGGGTTGGATATATCCCTCCGACAGGAGGTCTGCCGCGGAGATTCGGAAATCGTCCTCATGATACGCGGTGTGCAATGAAGAGCACACCACGCAAATCAATTTCAGTTCTGCATTCAGTTCTGCATGTCAATATGCATACTACAATGTGCATAATGCTTGCGGGTTGGTCGCGGGCACTCGCCGCTCCGGAGCCCAAATTGCCTTCCGAAATCAGGTCAACAGAGCATTAAGGGGTAACGCTTTAAACTCCTGCCCTTTGACGTCCTTTTTATAAATCGCAAACCGAATGGCTCCCAAAACCGTAGCGGCGGCACAGGCCGCACCGGTGTCAAAGATTCCAGCAGGAGCAGGCCGTGCGTTAATGACAATATTATTCTTTTCTGCTCTTATGGTAATTTAAGAAGAACGTGCTTCATGTTTTCACTTGCTTAAGGTGTACGAGCTCTGCTCATTTTCGCAGGTTTCCTGTCCTTTCTTGCTGTACTTTGGCTCTTACGAGGGTTATTTTGACAGTGAGCTACCTTGATCGTTTCAGTTTCATGCAGCCACGCCGTGCTGCACACCGTTAGTAACCGCCGCGGCTGCTGTGTCACACGCAGAGCTGTACGCACTAACCATCGGCATCCCAGCACCGGAAAACCGCGCCGTAGCAAGCGCTATTTTGGCTGTCCTTGGAGTAAACCTGGTGGGTTCATGTCGGAGGGCCGCACAGTGATACACTGGACACCGTCTTGCTGCCACCAAGAATAATAATGTATCTCTTCAGAAACCTCCCGCGGTCAAGATTGCGCCGCTAAAGGTAGTTATAACCGCAACCTCATCTCCCTCCGCCAACGCCCATCCAACGCCAGGTGGTTGGCAGCTTTATCTTTGTGGCCTTCAAGGAGGTTACCGACGATTCGGATACGGCACAGACGAGGGCGAGGGCGAAGAAGAACGACTGACCCCGCTTAGCTTGGGGCATGGGAACGTGATGATGACTTCAATTGCTGGCGTTCCAGGCAACTCTGTCCCGGTTCTGCTGTGGAAGGTGCAGAAGCCAAGAGCAGATCCTATCCGGCAACGCCCGTACGATGGAGATGTACGGCATTCTGGGGAGCTCGTGTATGCCCGTCTGTACCCCTCGTCGCATGTCGGCGGCGGCCTGCAGGCGACTGCATTATCCACCAGCGGAAGAGGGCCCGGGCGGCCTCCGCTGGTCCGGTTTTTTGAGTCGGTGGTGGTGATGGGGGACGGGCGCTGCGTCACCAAGAGCGACACTTAGCGCGGTTTAGATGTGCCCCCTGGCTCGCTATGAAGAGAGCCCCCAACACACACACACAAACTCATAGATGTATTGTTTGTTGTAGCGGTGACGATGTCAGCGGCCCGCGCCCTGACAGCGGATGCATGGCACTTCCAACTTTTCGTCTTTCGTTCCTTCTTAATCAGCTTCCTGTTTCACAGCAGACACAGACGCAGCAGCAGTAGCAGCAGTAGCACCACATCTCTCAACATCCCTCTTGAGGGCGCCCCGGGAGACGGCCATTTCGGCCTTTACATGTTTATGTTTCGGCCTAATCTACCTGTACGGACAACGTTTTGGCACACGCACAACATTGCAAGCTCATTACCGCCGCTGTCGTAACAAGATTCCCCGTTACCCTTTTCGGGTTGCGTTTGGTAAAATAGGCAATGTGCCGCGGATGATGAACAGAGATAGTACTTAAACTTTGTGTATTTCATTTCTTCGGGTATAGTTTCGTCAGGTTTATGGGATAAGACTTTTTGGCAGTGTGGCGGATGTGTGTGTGTGTGTGTGTGTGTGGCGGGGTGGAAACGTGTGTGAGGGGGGGAAGTGTGTATGTGTGTGTGTGGGGGGGGGGGAAGAGAGCGCAGACTCGTATAAGTAGCCCCATGCTGCGGGGATGGAGATGGGGTTGCCTGACTGGCATGTGGTCTCTCCCCCGGGCAGTATGTGTTTCCCGCCCGCATGTGGTTAACCTCCCTCCTTGGGAGCGCGGGGGGGGGGGGGAGGAGCGGAGGTTCGACGAGCCAGATATGGTCGACGGATATGGTGACAGTCATTCGGTAGCTTTACGTTGTTAGTTAGACCTAACTGTCCTCCTGTTCCGTATGTTTATTTGTTTCGTTGGTAGAGAAGCGACAGGGAGGTGGAGGGGTAAAACTTATTAAGTGGGTCGATGCCACCCCTGTCTGGTCCCGATGGGGTTCTAATTCTTCCCAGAGGACATGGAGATGTCCAGAAGCTGTTAGCAGCAGCTGCAGATATAAACAGCGTTGGCATACCGGTTTGCGCCACTCGTGTACAGCGCTGTACAGCCCTGCATACCGACCGTGCTGCCACTGGAAGCAGCAAGGCGGCCTCTGGCTGTCTCTTTATACTTTTAGCCTTTAGCAAAATAACAAAGAGTTACAAAAGTTCCGCACGAATGCGGTGGGGGGTGTCCGTCAAAGCCCCGAGGGCTCTCATGGACGATATATATAATGGAAGTTAACTCCGCCGTATGAACTGAACCTGAACCAGGGGTGTGGTTAGTTTGCGGACCGTAGAAAATGTCCTCGCCTCGGCCCCCACTACATGCCACCACCCTCATCACCGCCGCCAGCACCTATGGTGGTACTCCGGATGCGGAGCGGCCCGGTGGGGTTTTCAGGAGCCTTAATACGTGCACCGCAATTCATCACTGCCCCAGAGCTGCTACATCCTGCTCTGTCCTGCTACTTACGCATATGCAGACAACTGCCGTCCTCCTGTAGCCCCCCCCCTTCGCTATCTCCCCCTCGTGGCAGTGAACAGACGGGGCCGCGCCAACATATTATTCTCCCCGCCCCGCCGCACACTGACTTTCGCACTGCCTACTTAACAGCTCAGCTCATTCCCTTCCGCCGCCCGCCGCCCACCGGCAGCCGCAAAGGCTCTCCCTGCTCCCAACTGCAGCAGCGGCAACTGCAGCACCGGTCAAGGCCCAACATTCCAGTCAAGTCCACGAGGGAGAAGACTCCCACACCCGGGAATGAGAAGCCCTCCTCCTCCTCCTCTGATACTCATCACCACCAAATCCCCAACCCCGCAAGCCGCTAGACATGCCCAAGGGTGCGCACACAGGACCTCACACGCTTCCGCAATCATCCGGTCCAAACTGCTGATCTGAAGTATCAGTTCTCGTATGCTACAGTAAAGCAGTGAAAGCGGTTTCCGACGCCCAAAACAACGCGATGCAGCCAAAGCCAACTCTTTGCAATGCTGATGCACAGACACACACACGGTTAGGACTCTGACCCGATATAACGCCCCTCCAATGACGGAATGCTTCAACGGTCGTTCCCGTTGGGGTATATACGGTTAGGTGCCCCTGGCCTGTGTCAGACCCGTATCGACATGTAACAAGCATACATACACATACACACACATAGAGACAACTTGTCAATCCTGAGCTACAACACACAAACAAACCCATCACCGCCGGGGCCCCATCCTCCTCCTCCGCCTCGCCTACCCCCGCGACCTCCCTCATCTAAAACAAAAGAACACCACCCGGCCCCTCACCCGCACCCTCCGCCAGACTCAGCTCCCGAAAGGAGCCCCCCTACCGCATGCATGCAAGGAAAGCGCAGCGCATATCCCTATGCGTGCCTTTACGGACTCTGTGTGCCTACCAGTCCCCCCAATCAATTCGCACCTCTCTACCCCACCATGCAGCGGCGGCCCCTGCAGCAACCGCGACGGCCCGATTAGCTGCCGCACAGACAGACGCACATATCAACCCTGCACAGACCCCGTTCCCCCATCCGGGCCCGGCTCCAGCATCGCACTCTCTCCGACCCCCGCTGCCCCTCCTGCGCCCCCCCACCGACCTGACACAGGGTCAATCCCAAAAGGGAGGACTGTGGCGGCGTTGTGTTCCTCCTCGCGCCCCAAGCAACCAACCTGCATGGCACCAACCACCAGCCCCGTCTGATCTCTCCCCCCTTCAGGCCAGTGCGAAGTGGTTGGCCTCCTCCTCCATGACCCGGTCCACCAGCTGGGGGATGCGGTGCGACCAGGGCACGTTCACCGGCTCGAACATGGCCTGTACCTGTACAGAGGGGAAGGGTGTGTGTGTATGTGTATGTGTGTGTGTGCAGAGGGGGGAAAAGGTGAGGGATAAAAGGGCAAGACAGGACAGGACAGGGAAACACAAAGGACATCGCAGCACGCACAGCGCGAGTCACGGTTTCCGAAACGGCACAAAACACCGGAACGGTCGAGTGTTAAAACAACACTCGGCGCAGACAGCAACGCAGCAGCAGGAGGGGCAGCAGCAGGAGCAGCGGAGCGGACGTCAAGAGGCCAATCACCACCACGCAAGGCCGGTGCTACCCTCCCCCCTACCACCACCCCCACCACCCCCACCCCCACCACCCCACCACCACCTCCTCCCCCTCACCTGGGTCAGCACCGAGTGATCCGGATCCAGCTTATTGGACCAGCCCTCCAGTACCAGCGTGGTCACCACCACCGCGCATATGTGCCCGGGAAGGCTCACCTGCCGCGGAAGAGGGGGACGGGGAAGGGGGAGGGGTAAGATGGGCCACTGGCGAATGGAGCAGATACCAAAAAGGGAGGGAGGGAAAGGAATACGAACCACGAGCGAGTGAAGCTAATGCCAAGGAAAGACTGCTGCGGCAGATGTAAAGGACGGCATAACTAACCAGTCGGCGGTTGTGAGGAAGCAGTCCGAGAGGAGGGGAGGGGGAAGGGGCGGGGAGGGGAGGGAAATACGAACCACGAGCGAGTGAAGCTGCTGCCAGGGCAAGAGTGTACCAGGGAGGGGAGGGGAGGGGATCACATGGTTGTGCAACAAGCAACGGGTTATCCTGACTGTCTGCTGACGTCCGAAGCCGAGGGGAAAGGCGCAGGAAGGCGGGGACGGGGAGGATGGGTGATTCAGTTGAGGTGCTCGCAGCCAGGTGCGACCAGCCAAGAACAGCTGCATCGATGCAAAATGCAACGCATCAACTAATCAACTGTCAACGTCCTCATGTCGAACGACCAACAGCGGGGTGACGTTGTAACGGCTACCCCGCGGGACCCGCACAGACCACACCGACAAACGGCCCCGGGCAAACACAGGGGATCACCAACACCTGATGCTGCCGTACAAGCTCCAAAACCGACGCCAGCGCATCCGCCCCGTTCTTGAACGAGCCGACCTCCTCCCCCCTCCCCTCCGCCGCTGCCAGATCCATCTTGTGCAGCTCCTCAAACGCCTCCTCCATAGCCAAGCGGAAGGCCTCCGGGTCGGGGCAGGACTGGGATTCACCTGTGGGCGGGGGAGGGAGGGGTAGCGGGGTAGGGGATGTAGGAGAGGGGGAAACAGGGGGACACATGCGCAAGGTGATTGAAGGAATGAACTGCCGGCGTCCAAGGTTCAAGCGGAGAAAGGGGGAGGGAAAGACGAACCACGAACGAGAAGGGAGAAGGGGGGGCCTCCGCAACAACAGAACAGTACCCGGTGCGGGTGGGTGTGCGGGTGAGTCCTCCCGCCCTCCCTCCGGCTCTAAGCACCCCACCTGAGAACCTCAACGTCCAGTCCCCACACGCCCGGCCATCCATGGCGGCGAAGGAGCGGAACAGACCAACCATATTGACCTGGTAAAGAGGAAGGGGGGGCGGAGGGGAAGGCGGAGGGCGGGGAGTTCTAGCAAAAGGGGGGTGGAGGGGAAAGACGAACCACGAACGAGTGAAGCTGCTGCCAGGGCAAGGGCAAGGAGGGGAGGGAGCACTGCATCAGCAAATCAACATGGCCCAGAAGCCCCCTCCCCGGGGGCGCCCAAAGGAGTAAGGCTGCTGCCGGCTAGGAGGCGGGTAGCAGCGCGGGGCGGCAACCCCGCACGTTTCCTTTCCCTCCTCTCTAATCCCCCCCCCTTCCCTCCCCCTTCACCTGGTCCGTGGGTGACAGCTCCGTGGCCATACCCACATCCAGCAGCACCAGGGAGGGCTGCAACCACCTCTGCTGCAGCAGCTCTATCCGCGCCCTGTTAGCCGGGGCTACCGCGGGGAGATGACGGACCTTGTCCAGGGCGCTAAAGGGGGGGTGAGGAGGTGAGGGGATTTCAAGGAAAAGGAGGTGAAGGGGGGATAATGAAAGTGTAGTACGGGACAGAGGCATGGTTTCAGCAGCGATAAAGGTGGGGGGTGCGGTAGTGTGTGTGTGTGTGTGTGTGTGTGTGTGTGTGTGAGGGGAGGGTGTCAGTGTTGGGAGAGGATAACGCTTAACGAGGTGGATATGTGCGCGGAGGCCATGCTTTACGAGCGCAGCCGGGACGTCGAACCCATAAGACGACGACGGGACATGGACAGGTGAGATTTCTGCGACGAGAGGCCCCTTAAGGTGAGGGGAAAGAGAAGAGTTACCCGCGGGCAGTGCGCCCCGCATCATTCTGCGGTCGAAGCGGTACCTCGCACTAAAAGGAAGGGAAGGGCAACAAGTGCCGCTTCCGGAGCTGAAGGCCTGAAGGAGCCCCCTTCCACTGCCCCCCCCCTTCCTCACAAACGACTTGGCAGCCCACACCTGGCCTCCCCCAACATTCTCTACATCTACTCCAACCCCCCCCACCCGACGCCACTCGTCTGCCGTACCTGTACAGCAGTCCCAGCAGCCCCCCCGGTGGATCCAGCCGTACAAGGATGTTCCCCGGGTGCAGATCCGAATGGATGAGGTTGTCCACCAGCATCATCTGAAGCATGGTGCCACTGCCCAGCTCGGAGAGCCTTTGGGGGGGGGGGGAGAGGGAGGGGAAGATGGAAGAGGGAGGTGTATGTGTATGTGTTGTGTTGTGTGTGTGTGGAGGGGGGGTGGACAGCGGAGGAAGGAGGGGTAAGGAAAGAAAAGGCCTCCGCCTGCAAGTCCGCAGAAATAAAGACTCTGTTCTGCCATTGCCCCAACCGCTGCAACCACCGGGCACGTCACGTCCCCACCCTCACACACACACACACTAACACACACACACCCTTGTTGGCAACACGGACATATGCCCCCTCTGGGTGCAATACACACATACGGACGCACGCACGGACTACCTGTGGTTGTACGGGTTGTTGTCGCTCTGTATGTATGCCGTGATGTGCTCCCCTGTCTCGAACGTCTCCACCAGCACGTCCGGGGTGACCAGCGGGTAGAGGGGGACGGGGAACGACACGTGACGGGTTTTACGGAAGTTGTGGTTGAAGCGGCGGAGGTTGTTAGCCTCGCGGGACAGATCCACCTGCGCAAGGGCGACAGAGGGTTGGAAGGGGGGGGGGAGAGTTGGGGGAGGGGTTAAAGACGGACCACTGGCGAATGGAGCAGGACAATTGAAGCGGGTAATAAATGAGATCGACGGGTACTCTATACAGGAGTACGCAGACACTGCGCGAAAGGGATGGGGATGGGGGTGGAAGGTATTTAGGGAGGTCGTAACACATTCACATATACACACACACACGTTTTCCCTCCCCACACACATCCTACCCCCCCACACACACCACCCTAACCCCCCCACCTGCTCCCTGAGCGGCGCCGCAAACTGCGACAGTGTTTGTTCCAGCCTCAGGTGCTTCAGGGAGGGCGCCACGGAGGCCAGGTGCGCCACCGCCATCATGGTGGCGAAGTCCCGCAGGATGGCGGACCCCACACCCGGGTGCCGTACCTTCACGGCCACGGTGGAGCCCGCGGGCACACCTGGCGGGGGGGTGAGAGGTGCCCCGTGGGGGGGTGGGGGGGAGAAGGGGGGAACACGAACCACGAACGAGTGAAGGGGTTTTGGGGTTGTGGGTGTGGGGGGGCCCCGTGAGTGGGGAAGGGGGGAAAGACGAAACACGAATGAGGTAGGCTGATGCCAAGGAGGATAGACGGATACGCCTGTAGGGAGCCCGGGGCGCGGAGGGGGACAAGAAGGGAGGAATGTGTATGTGCCAAGTCCAGAAACCTGCAGCCGGCCGAAGGATGCTAATGCAGTGGCCAGGAAGGGTGCGTCGAAGGGTACATGCCCCGGGGGCTGAGGGGGCTGAGGGGGCCGCGGTGGGACAGAAACCCCAGCAGGACGCCCAGGTGGAGGTGGCGGTGGCTGTGAAACCACCTCGGGAGTGTGGGGGGTCCTGATGGACACCGCAATGATGGTAATGGAGGGGGGGAGGAGGAGAGATAGTCCCCAGTCCAGATGCCGTCCTCATCAATCTACCCCCCCCAGCCCTCAGCCCCCAGCCCCCCGCAACATTCCCGGCCAAGATCAATCCCCTGGCACACCTCCCCCCCCCTCCCACCCTCTTCCGGCAGTGGCGGCAGCATCACGTAAACCCCCGGACTCAACCCCGCCTCCCCCGGCTTCTCCCGCACCCCCTACACGCACCCGTCATGGCTGCTCCCTTGTCGCTGAGTACGGCACGATGGATCTGACCGATGGATCCAGAAGCCACTGGATCTCGATCTATGGATTCGAACAGCTCGTTCACAGGCATACCGAATGCACGTTCGATTGCGGCTTGTGTATATCGAAAGCTGTGACCCGGAGCCTGTTGGCGGGTTGGCAGTAAGCGCGGGATCGGTTGGTTGGTGTGTGTGTGGGGAGATGTTGGGTTTGGCCGTGCGGGGTGTCGAGAGGCGGGTGAGGGTGGGGGTGGGGGTTAGAGTGGTATGATTGTTGAAGGTGAAGGTGAAGGCCGCCCCCCAGAGGAGGGGACTCGGTCTGGGAGGGTATGCTCATGAAGACGGGGAAAGGGCTAGCGGGGATTGTACGGCTTTCGCGATACACATGCACATAAGAGTCAATTAAGAAAACACGTGGTATCGTTGCCGTACAACCAAGGAATACGCGTTCTAGCTCGGGCTTGCTAGTTCCCCGAACATGCCAATTCACATATACGCACACATACATACATACAAACACAAGCACACGCACATACACGCAAAGGAAACGAAGACAGTCCGTGTCGTACTCGCCCCGGTCCCCTCCACTCCCACCCACCCCCCAATCCCCCAACCCCCCCAACCCGTAGCACCTGGGTGTGCAGTCGCTCCAGCTCAGCACACATATCCGGGGGGAAGAGGTCGTGGCGGGTGGCGGCCCACTGGCCCCACTTGATGAAGGCGGGACCTGGACCCGGAGGACGACGACGAGGAGGAGGAGGGGGGGAGGGGGAACAAAGACTTCGAAACCCTACCTAGGGCAGTTGCGTGTCGTCCACCTAGAGCTGTGGCAGCGGTGGCTGCTTTGAACATCGGTAGTTGCTCCTTCGACATCTGCATATAACAATTAAATTCCCCCGACACCCGGGCCCCCAAACCCGGCCGGCCCCCCTCCCCCCCCCCACGCACCCGCTGCCTCCAACGTCCTCCTCAGCAGCTCCATCCACTCCGCCCGCCGGAACTGCAGCTGCAGGGCCACGGGGGCCGACAGCAGCACCGGGGCGAAGAGCAGCAGCAGCCACAGCGAGCGGCCCAGGCTGACCAGCAGCGAGGTCATCTGCACGGGCAGGGCCTGCCACCAGGGCAGGTCGGAGGGGTGCGGATGAGGGACGTCCAGGTAAAAGCTGAAGGCATCCGCGCGGGAACTGCGGAATGGGGGAAAGGGGGGAGACAGGGGGGGCAGGGAAGGGAGTTGTGTGCGACGGGGAGGAGGGTTTCATAGTACGGACGAGAAGTACGGCACCAGCTGAGGACCTAGGCGGGACACAGATGGGACGTCCGGGAGCGACAAAGGCAACCCCCTAAAAACTAAAAAGACGACTTTTGATAATGTAGATATGCAACTTGCAACGAACAACCGACAACCAATGCCTAATTAAAAGCTGTGTTTAGCTGTGTTTATATTCAAGTTGGTTATTACCGTTTGTCCTAAACTCACTTTCGGGCGTTGCGCGCCAATTCCGCCACAGTCAGCGCCAATGTAACCGGTAGGTTGTTGGCAAGAACGTTGATGGCGCTGAGGAGGAAGAAGTGGAGCTGTCGTACGCCAGGCAGGCCCCAGCCGTACGGCAGCCATGCATAGGACTGCTTCGACAATGCCACCAGGGCCCCCCAGCTCAAGCTACCCCAGTACGGCGCCATGGCCTCCAGTAGAGATTGTTGAACGGACTGTCGTACATTCGCCAGGTAGGCCTGAGAAGCGTGCCAGCCAATGCGGGTGCGACGGGCAGCGGCGGCGGCGGCGGCGGCGGCAGCCGCCGCGGTGTGGCTGTGCGGTTGCACCGGCGCCGCCGGGCCCAGCCGGACAGCGGAGGCAGCGAAGGAGCGGAAGAAAGCCACACTCCGGGCCCCGTGCGCCGCCGCCGCCGCCTGCCTCCCCTGTGCCGTTGCTGAACCGGTCTGGCAGTACACTGCTGCGCCATGCAGCCGACGAAACACGGCCCCCGCGGCGAGGCGACCTCCTAACAGGTTGGCGGAACTGGATGCGCCAGAAAGCGCCGATGATACTGTGGCCCTGTTACCCCATCCGCCGCTATCGCCGCCGCCAGGGCCCTCAGTCCTGCAGGCCCCGCTAACGCCATTTCCACCGCCGCGGCTTGGCGCCCCAGCGGATCCCAAAGTCAATCCATTCGCCGTGGGCGGCGCTGCAACCGCCGTCCCAACGGGTCGTCCACCGCCAGCGGCGGCGCTGGGGGTGCGGACATGGGTGTTGGCGGCCGCTGTGCTGCCGCTCTGCGTGACGGGGGCGTGAAGGTCAGGAGAGCGGGTGGGATTCCCGTGCAGAGAACGAAGTGTTTGTTTGACCAGAGCCCCTGGAGCGGCGGGGGAGAGGGTGGAGGAAGCCGCGGGAAGCGGCGAACCGGCGCCTGAGGATGGCCGCCCGCGAGCGAAGCAGAGCTGCTGACCACATCGCTGCGATAGTCGCCGGCTGAAAGCTGAGGCCAAGGGGTGGAGCGCTGACGAACGTGCCCCGCGGCATTGCAGCGCGGTAAGCAAGGCCGCCGAGGCAATCAGCCGCGCCTGAGCTTCTGGGAACTGGACCCAAAAGACCCTACAAGTACAGGTTGCATCCTCTGAGCTTCATATATTGTTCAAGCCGTCCAGACAAAACATCACCCTCAGATGGGACTCGTATATATAAAATAAGCATGCCGGGCAGCCGAAACCCAGGACGTGCTCAGGAACATTATCAAACGTCTTACCCTTGCTGTTCATTCTCAGCGCTGACCATGCTAGCACCACCGACTCCAAGATACCAGGAAATGGTATATTCACGCGCGCTATGCGCTGCGCCACTTTAAAAGAGTTATGGAATGAGAATCTATGTCTCGATGCGATCGACTGTCCTCATCTGTGAAAGGCTGCTGCAGTTCAGTTAGATGGAGACAATCAGGCTCGCAGAGGCAACGAAACGATACGGTAATCAACGAGGTAGCGCAACAAAAAATTACAATATGCTTCGCATTGAGGGACAAAGCGGGGCGAAATGTGTGGTACATACAGAGGTGTTGTCATGGTGTCGTGTCGTGCTGGTTTGCGGTTTTCGTCGACAAACCACAAACCCATAACGCCGTCGCTTTATAACACCATTGCTAAACGATCTTATAAATTTGCAGGACATGCCAGCTGCACACCCGCTCGGCGTCGACACTGCAGGCTGAACCCCGGGCCGCATAAATAATCAACTATCAACTTACAGGCACTTGCCACCACATCACACCATCGCAGCACGAATCTAAAATACGCTATGCATCACACACAAAGTATGCAGCTGAGCTGTGGCCAGAGCGAGCATTATTCTGTACGGTTGATCTTGCTGATACGGCTTTGGGCTGAGGAGCTTTAGATGTTTGCTGGTTCTTTTTCTGATGCAGCATGATCCCACACAGACGTCCACGTCCACGTACACACACATCTACATGCGCACACATACACAAGAGGTCACGAAACGGACACTCAAACAATCGCTTACCCAACCCCCGAGTGGTGGACATCGAAGATCCGTTCTTGTTCCTCTCCCAGGGGGGATGCACCGTAGGGCCCCCCCCGCCACCCGAGCAAGGGGCACATCGGAGGGAAAGGACGGACTGCTCATTACGCGCAGATTAGGGGTACAGTTCCTTGCACGCGGATCAGATCCCGCACGGACCTCCGTTACGAGCGCCACGGACTCTCCACGGGCAGCAATACCCGCAGCGACAAAACACACCGCTCGGGCAGTGAAACACGTGGGCGGGAGCTGCCCCGGGGTGAGCGCAGTCACACGAACTGCGGTATCCTCAGCTTTGGGCCGTGGGGCTCGAACCCACAACAGTCGCCAGGGGCCGGACCATGTATATCATTGCCCCCATCCATCCCCAACACATCACCCATCACTGCCACCAGTTCCAGGACCACCGCCTGGTCCTGCATCGGCTTCACCTCCGATGCCGCACCCGCAACTGTGCAGGTAGAGCTCCTCCTTCGGCAACACCGCCAGGTTCATGCCGTATACACGTATGTAAGACATTTGCCGTACACACGTGGGAGCTCTCGCGGGTACTCCACCACCGGCAGTAGGAGCAGCAGCAGTAGCAGGACCACGGTGTCTCCCGATTTTGCCGTTCTGGCGGCCCGATAACCCAAGAGCTCGTAACAGGTGGATCCACCATCGTCTGTACGACTGCGGAAACTTGAGAGTCCTTTCTTTAAATGCAGTGATCTTCCAAATTGCTGCACGCTAGAAACCTTTCCTAAAATCTTTGCTGCTGCTGCTGCTGTTGCTACGGTGATGCTGTTGGCAGCAGCAGCAGCAGCAGCAGAAGCAGCAGCAGCAGAAACATCACAGCAAAACATCAGAGATCAGCCCAAACTAAGTATCAATGCTGCCAGCCTCCGGCCAAACTAATTTGTGCAATTTCCCCAAGCCCCCGGATTATCGTATCAAAAACAAAAACAGCGAAAAGGGTGCTAAACACTGTACGGCATACGGAACAGTACAGCATCACACCGCAGCGACCTCTGAACGCCTTACCCAGCTTGGTAATCTACCTGTCGTGCGCATACCATACGTGGCCCCCCACATGGGGATGTGCTCCAGCCCGACACAGCACCAAGACCGCCGCCACCGCATCCCCCTGCAAACACGAGAAGATGCGCAATGCCGATAAACCTGGGCAGCACGTAACCGTTCCGGGTAGAACAGCTACAACTCTTTGCCGATCTGCCGCGAGCCCTCCTGCCAACACCTTACCTGTACGGCGAAATACCGAACGTACGAGCATTACAACGAGGGTGTACCAGTGGGGCGCGCCTCCAGCACCCAGGGGTTACAGGAAAGGGAAAACACACGCCGCGTCAGTCCCCCTCCATCTGCTAGAAACAATGCACTTACCGCCCGCACCGCCCGCACCTGAGCAAGCAGATGCCGTACGAGTATCATGACGCACATGTCGTAGTCGAACACTCTGTTCCCACTTCATGCCAGCTAAAATGCGACAATGCGTGTTCTCATTCACCGCCAGCCGCCGGAGGAGCCACCCCGTGCAGTAGTGTAGGTGGCAGGGTAGGCAGGAGCAGAGGGAAACGCAGGTAGGACGAGACGGAAATCCAAGCAACCCTACCACGCAGCAGATTCTCCCCAAACCCCCCACACGCACATGTCCCCCACACATTCCTCACGCATACTCCCCACGCACACTCCCCGCGCATAGATACAATCATGTCTGGCTAACGGCCTGCAGCGCGGACTTGAGGTTGCGCTGCGGCTTTGGTCTTTCCTAAAGCGTCTCGCTGACTACTGCTGTTGCTGTTTCTGCAGACCGCCAGCCAAACATGATTGCACGATTCCATCATACGTTCTTCAGCAAAACCTAAGCAGTACGACCAATCGCAGAGCACGACAGATTATGAGCGACCTGAGATTCATGACTCACATTGCAAGTATCCCAGCTCGTGTAGCGGCCAATTGCCCCGGCTGTGTTGTTGCATTGTCGCCGAGCGGTCACACCAGCTATGAGGAAGCACCAGGGGCAGGCAGGAGAGCGATTATCCAGCTCGCGCTAGTTATACATACCTTGCAGTCTCTGCCTGTAAGCAACCAAACAAAAGCGATTGTCGGCCAAAACATGGGAACAGCCATTATTCATACACTCTCCTTCAGCACTCCGGCGAATGGCCTAATTTATGTCAATTGTCACCAAAATATTTCCTATCTCATAGATGTTGACTCTTAATGACGATCAACTTGGAGCAAAGTTGCCCTCCTCATGCATAACTGCTGTGACTTTATCCCAGCCTTGCTGAAACTCTCACCCTTCCTTATAGTATGTGCTCCTGATTTCCCTGTAACTCGTGAATATCGGCCGCCATCGCCCCATAAGAAGTGGACAATTGCCATCGCCGCACGACACCAGAAGCATAGTAGTGGCAGCCTAAACCTGTATGCAAAGTAGTGGTAGACTCATGAGCTTCCATGGCGGGCTAATCATGACCTCCATGGCAGCAACTGCAAAGCTGCTGTTCCATGTCTTAACTAGCCTTCTGGCAGCGCTCCAGTCAAAGGTGACCCACCTAGCAGGTCAGAACCTCATGGATCATCCTGTGACCAGGAGCGTGTCGATAAGTCTTCACGGCAGGTTGCAAACAGAAAGACCACCTGTAGACGTCTCAGGTGTAGTAGTGTCGCTCCAATTGACCTTGAGATGAGGAAGTGTAAGTAGGTCAGACTCAAAAATGTAAGTGGTCGGAACAGTCAAGGCAAAATAAGCCCGTTGTGGAAGGCCCGTTGTGAAAGGTTTTGACATCTGCCAGCTTACACCATCGGCCTTGAACATATCAGGCTTGTCAATTCCACTTATAATTTGTATGGCTATAAGCTAATAGTAGCTTATCGATCCCTTGCAGGCCTCCAAATATGCCTGCTGCTGGTTGCGTACGGGAACGAAGCTTGGAACCTGTTCCAAATCGTACAATTCACAATTCCGCCATGATGGTAGCGGACTTGTCCAAGTGAAGAGGTAAAAGGCAAGGCTGGAATGCGTAGGGACCTGACTGAAAACCCAAGTTACGGTTGGACCTCTGAGGCGAAAAGGTTCTCTATCCGGAAAGAGCTTTAATGGGGATTTCCAGAAGGAAAGCAGGTCGAAGGTAGGTTGAAAACTGGAACAGCGAAGACCTGTACAAGAATCTGATGCGCCTGTGCGGCAGCAAAACAACGCCGCCAGCGAAACCAGCTGAGATGGCCATTGAACGAAACTTAAATCCAACACAGATTCTCGACACGGCAAAGCAAAAAGAAAGACCCAATAATTAAATCCGTCGCGCCTTCATCGCGGCCCCCATCGCGACACCGAACATGTCCAAACCTACCCCGTCTTACTCGTTTTGGACTACATGCAGAGACCCCTACTGCCCTACTGCGTATGTACGTACTCCTGTTAAATGAATCATCCTTGATAATAACCAATCGGGGGACCTCCGGAACCGAGCTCTCTTGTGAAATAATGGATTGAGCATTGTGTTGACTGTTGGTCGGTCAAGATGAATCATTAAACGATATCGACCTCGTCCCCGAGACTTCTTTCCCTGACAGTTGCTCCCCTGACTACCGCTTGAAAGGAAAGCCACATGTGTGTGTACGTGTGTGTACGTGTGTATGTATGTATGTGTGTGTCTCTTACACCTCGGTTGCGTTACCCAGAGAGGTATCATCATATTGTACACATCATCATTAACCCATCCTGATGAGTCCTGGTGATGGCACTCAGCGGCGCGAATCCGCTCCATCACTCTATCGTGGTAGTAGAGTACTGCATACAACACATTACACTTTCCGGCGGTGTGCTCGCCGGCGTTCCAGCACGCACGTCACAGCAGCTACATACAGTCCTTGGCGCCAATTCGGAAAACCACCGCATCCGTACGGCTTCGTACGGCAAGCTCCGGCTTCGTGATTTTGTAGTACTGTTAGGGGCTCCAGCCGGGCCGCCATCGGGGAACATGAGCTGGGGTCAGGTAGCGAGCATGAATCGCTGACACCGATATGATGAAAGGCATGGAGCGCAGAAACCCAAGCACCCGGTCCACCCCAGCACGTTAACACCCTCACCTGACCCCACGGGGGCTATTTTGCGACCATCCGTGGCGGGGCGGGGCCAGCTCTCCGCACGCCACCCCAAGGATGAGCCCTAGTACAAAAGCCCTAGGACGCCGGCCCCCCTTCCAGAAGCGTCCCAGCCTCCGGGGTCAATGAAAACTGGGGAGGACACTGCTTCAACAGCCGGCGGTGTGACCGCGGCGAGGCCCCCGCTGTCCCAAGCCCCCAGTACTGGGTGCCTTTCACTTTAAGGCCGTTGGTCTTACTTGTCCCCCTTTAAAGCCTCGCGAACCTTGCAGCGTTCCCTCTCCCTACCCTCCCCCCCCCCGGCCCCCACCTTGTCAATCAGGTCCACATTCGCAGTCATCGCCAGCTCCGAAACCGGGACTTGCTCACCCTGTATTCGTGACTTGAGGGCCTCCAACTGCAGTACATAAAAAGTACGGTAAATCAAAGCAAGGATGTGTAAGATGTTACAATAGTGCACTGGTTTCCACGGCATCCATCCATCTGGAAATGGGAAAAATTCATTCCCCAAGTCCAGCGCGTGCAGCATCCACCCCGAGTTGGGAACACTGGACGGCTCGGGCGGACTGGCTCGCTGCACACATGCGCCTACATCCGTTCCTGTCCGACCCCTTAGTCGACCTTTGCGCCCACCGCCCTTCCGCTCCGCACCCCTCCCGCCGAGTGCCGCACCTCCTCAGCTGTGCAGTCGAACCGCGCCGCCAGCAGTGTCGTACTCGTGTCGGTGACGCCAAAGCGCTTCAATGACTCCACCACCTGCACTTCGCCACAGCATCGATCGCGAATTGGGTAACGTGATATCGGACCACGTGCCACCCCACCACACGGGGCACTAGAAGTCAATGCCGGAAAAGCTCTCTGAATCTTTAGGATAGCTGCGTATTCCGAAAGCTAGTCGCTTTGTGTTTTGATGGTGTAAAGGAGGAAAAGTGGCGTGTCACGTTTTTGCAGAACCCAGAACAGTGGGCACGGCCCGTGATAGCAGTACAAGGCACGCCGTACAGCGCATGCAACATGTCCGTGGCGGTGTGGTGGGGGGCTAGAAAGGGGGGTTCAATTTATTGCTGAGATGGAGATGCATGGGTACGAGCATGCCGTACGCACGTGTGTCATCCCACTGGTGTTATGTATGAGCTCCGTGTGAAGGGACTTGGTGGTCAGCTGCCCCGAAGATTCCGCCGCCAGCGCCGCGTACCCTGCCAGATGCACTACGAACGGATCAATAACCTGTTTGCAGGAGAGACAGCATCGACAACAAAAGCTGTTTGGAAGGGAAACGGTGAGGCTTTCTATTAGGGTGTGGGCCGCGAGGGGCATCTTCCGCTGGCAAGCTATTACTTGGAGGCTGGGGAGGGAATTCGGCAATATGCATGAAATGTTGTACTGACCGTACCCGCCAGCGACATGCAGGCCCCCACAGCGGATTTTACTCAAGAGAATTAAGGTATAATTGTCGTACAATTACAGCTTTTTAACGGGTAAGCTGAACCATCGTCGACTAAGAAGGGACCTGTGGTAGGCGCCTCACCGTCTCCGCGTTGATGTAAGCAAATTCCGCCATGCTCGAGTCAGAAATCGAGGCGCGCACATCCCTGGCGTGCACCGAAAGACAATAAAACCGTTTTTGTACTGGAAAAAGACGGCTAATTCGATCAGAGTGGTATTTTTCCTTGCTTACTTTATGTTCCTGCACTCCTTGAACAGAGCAAGTGTTAAAGTCCGTCCAGGGTAAGACTCGAACGTTAATACCAATTCAGACATATCTGTATCTGGCCTCACCGAGTACACGAAGCAACTTAAAAGCTCTGCGGCACCTGCCTGGAGGCCGCAACTGCATTTCAGTTATATTTGTTTTCACTATGGTTTCGGCGCCTTACTATCCGTGCCAAAACCATGAAGCTGTAATTCACGCACCAGATTGCATTGTAGGTTGAGAGTCCTGATATCACCCCACACAAAGCCATAGCAAGGATTTGTTACGCCCTTGTGATGGCTGGCACGCACATTTGCGTCCCCTTGTTGTCCATAGCTCAACATGCATCTAATCGCCCGGTATTTATAGACGAACAATACCATGTGGGTCCGCCCCCGCAGATCCCTGCCTTGACCGAGGCGACTGGTTCGCAGGTGCTGCATCGGGTTGCGCTCCTCAGCCGCGCAATCCTCAGCCTCTCTATCACGCCCGGCAGTGTTGTCGTCCTTGTGGCTCAAACCTCGGCCGCTGTGATGGAGGCTATGTTAGCTGTACTGGACGCCGGCTGTATCCTATGCCCCGTCAATTGGCGATGGACGACCGCGGAGCTGTCCCAAGCGCTGGTTCGGCTCGGCCCAGCACTGGTACTATTCGACATCAGCTGTTCTGATCTTGTCCATAAGGCTCTGGTCTCTGCATTCCCGCCATCTTCTTTAGACCTCCGTAACCACCACTCTCAACCTGTACCTTCACGCCCGACAGCGAAGTCGCCGCTTGTCTGCCTTATCAATCACTGGATGATGCCACTGCCACCAGATGTGCCAATCGATGACGGCCGGGCTACCTTACACCAGACGCAGCAGCAGCAGCAGCTCCGAAACCAGCATCATGTCAAAGATCATAAATGGCATCAACCGCGCCAACAGGATGCACAACATGAGGTTCCTGCAGCAACGGGACCCTTCAAGACTCTTCAGTCCGTATCCTCTGCACTCTCAACCTCAATCTTTACCACGAACCAGTTATTACAGAAGTGGGAGCCCTCTTCGGCCGCGGTGCCGCAGGTGGTGTCGCAGATACCTCCAGCCCACGTATCTCATCCTCTTGCAGCTCCAACATCCTCACTCGATAGCCGTTGCCAGCCACAGCCACAGCTGCTGATAAAACCCCAGCCACAACCCCAGCCACAACGACAACCGGAGCCGCAGCTTCAGCTCCTATCATCACCATGCGGTACGGCACTCCTGGTATTCACCTCCGGCACTACAGCCGCCCCCAAGGCGGTTCGTCTCAGCCACGCCGCCTTCCACATTCAGTCTCTGGTCAAACTTGCCCTTGTGGGTTATTGCCGCGAGGACACCTACCTGCACCTGGCGCCGCTCTTCCACATTGGTGGTCTCTCATCCGCTTTTGCAGCCCTCATGGCAGGCTGCACGCAAGTGTTCCTGCCGAGATTCGAACCGCGGTTGGTGCTGCGAATCATTGTCCGTCACACCGTGAGCGCGTTCATTGCCGTGCCTACCATGTTGCAAGATCTGGCGGCCGCAGCGACCGCAGCGGCGGCGGAGGCTGCTTGTGGTGGCAGTAGCAGTGGTAGTGGCGGCACATCGGGCCTGAGGCCCCCCTGGGGCTGTGTGCGGCGCATCCTGGTGGGAGCGGGGCCCACCTCGCCCCAGTTGCAGGTGGGGCGACAGGGCGACTTGGCGACGTTCGTAGGGTTTGGAACTGGCGGTAGCTCACGGCCCTTGCCTCGATCGGAGACCTGTAACGTTCAGTATGTGTATGTGTATTTTTGTATTTAAAATGAGTTGGGTGTGTATATATGTATGTATATATTTGTATGTCGACCTTCTTTCACCCGGATGGGGAAACTTCCCCTCCATACCTAATGATAGCACATGCGCACACCCGACGCCAGGACGCCATCTGCCGTACCTTCCCTGGCGCTGACCTCCTGTCCGCGTACGGCATGACGGAGGCGTGCTCGTCCATGACGTTCCGCCACCTCAGCAGCGGTGCAGGTTGCGGCCGCGGCGGCCCTATAGACGCCTTTCACCGACCTCTCCACCCCCACCCCCACCACCACCAGTGCAATGGGCAACAGCAGCAGCTCACATCGGCAGTAGCACCAGTAGCCACAACAACAGGGACATCGGGGGCAGCAGTAGCAGCAGCAGCGGCAGCGGCATCTGTGTCGCCCTCAGGGACCCCTCCGGCCGCCGCCGCCGCCACTAGTGCGGTGTGCGTGGGCTGGCCTGCCCCGGGCGTGCAAATCCGAATCCGAATCCGTACGGAGGCGGCGGCGGCAGACGCTGGTGCTGTCGTACCCTTGGGCAGCCGCGACACGGTCCTGCCCGCGGAGGGGGTCCCTGTCCGCGGCAGTCCTGCGTCGTCCTGCCACTTTCTGGCTGGCGAGGTGGAGACCCGGGGGCCTCACGTGATGCTGGGCTACTGGGGCAACTCGGCGGCCACCGCGGAGGTGCGGAAGGGGGACTGGGGGCGGAGAGGGGGCGAGGGGGGGGAGAGGGACAGGGGGAGAGAGGGAGAGAGAGGCGGGATTGGGAATCTGGAAAGCAAGGAGCAGAGCTGGCTCCTAGTTGGGGTAGGGGGACATGCCCCGTGCCGGAGAGTGTTGCCCGACTCGCTGAGGGTGTATAATCCCTCCCCGTCCCCCCCGTCCTCTCTCCCGCCCCCATGCAGGCGATATCCGCCGATGGTTGGCTGAGTACGGGGGACCTGGGCTATCTGGCTCAGGACGGGTCGTTGTGGTTGTTGGGACGAGCCAAGGACATGATCAAGAGCGGCGGCGAGAACGTGTTCGCGCCCGAAGTAGGGTGTGACCGGAACGCCCTTCCCCCACTCTCCATTGCGCCAGTACAACATGACATATCGCACAGGGTTTGCATGCACATGTTGCACATGTTTTATTTTGACAGCACCTTTTCACACCTCCTAGCAGCTAGCTGGGGGGCGATGTAGGGCGGTGTGTTAATATAGCCCCGGGAAAGGGGCCCAGCAGTAGCAGCAGCAGCAGCTTCCCCAGCACCTGACGCCATGTGACGTCACGTCACATCGGTATGTATGTATGTATGTGTATTCGCTTCTTGCCGTCGTTTCGGCACACACAGACATATTCCGGACCGACCCACCGAATGTTGAGTTCTCCCTCCATTCCCCCACCCATTCCCCCCCAACTACCACCCACCCATCCGCCTACCCCCCAATTCATTCGTTCGTGGTTCGTCTTACGCCCCACTACCACCCACTACCACCCACTACCACCCACCCAACCCAGGTGGAGGCGGCTCTGTGCAGTCACCCGGCTGTGGCGGCGGTGGCGGTGGTGGGACTGCCGGACGAGCGGCTGGGGGAGAAGGTGTGTTTCGAGAGGTGTGTGTGTGTGTGTGTGTCTGTGTCTCAGATGTGAGAGGTGAGAGGGTGTTTATTGCGCTAGGTGGAGGTGCAAGACGGCAAGACGGGAGGGAGGGAGGGAGGGTAATGAAATAGAGTTGTGGATAGCTCCGTAGGGGATACGTTTGCGGGGAAGCTTGTAGGGGGGGAGGAGATGGTGGCGGTACGGGTGGAATGGAGCCTGCTGGTGTGTGTGTGTGTGTGTGTGTGTTTGCGTGTGTGTGTGCCATATATATCTGGCTGGGCCTGATGTATGAACGTTATGTATGTGTGTATGTGCATGTGCATATGCAAAGCAGAGGAACTCGCCAGTGGGGGTTCTGGAGTTACAGCCACTCGGGGTCCCCCCACACCCCACACCCCCTCACGCACTGAGCATGCGCCCTATGAGGATTGGGGCGCTTCCCTCATCACACTTGGGCCGCACATGCTGCACAGGTCGCAGCACTGGTGGTTCTGCGCAACGAGTGGAGCTTCCAGGACACAAGCACCACCAGCAGCACCATGAGCACCAATCGCAATGCCACCACCACCACCACCACCACCACCACCAGCGGTTGCATCACCAGCCTGGCGGACCTGCAGGCGCATTGCCGGGCTCAGGGCTTAGCAGGATTCCGGCTACCTCGCTTTGCGGCGGCGCAACGGCAGCCGCTGCCCACCACCAGCTCGGGCAAGGTGGCTAAAGCGGAGGTTCGGGAGCGACTGAGAAAGGCGGCGAAGGGGGAGGTGGAGCGGGAGGGGGACGGGATACTACTGGTGATCCGCAGTCGGCTATGACTGTATGTAGGACTGTATGTATGTAAGACTGTATGTATGTTAATGGCCATATGTATGTAAGACTGTATGTATGTGTGGAAAGACCCAGGCCAGTGGGTTTCAGGGACCAAATATCTCGTCAGCATGAGTGAGTGGATCTAAGCGTGCCGCCACACATACATGCGTGTGCGCGCACTTGTATGTGTGGATGGATGTGGCGGTGTGGGGTGTAGATGTACCCGGGACGACAAAGGAGCGGTCCCGATAGCATGCGTGGGTTTGGGCAGGGCGGAGGAGAGTGATGGGGTGTGTGAGCGGCCTGGACGGAGGTTGGAGAGGTGGGGCCTTGCTTCCACCTTGCTATGAGGGTAGTCTGTGGCTATGAAGCTGTGCTGCTTGCGGCATACAAGAGGGTAGTCGTACACAGGGGGTGAGGTGCGTGTGTCCGTGTGTTTGGTGGAGCGCGATTGCTTGGAGGAGGGGGGGTTGTGTGCTGCCGTAGATGGCCCTGGATGGCTGCGGAACCTTCCGCGGACGACCCCGGGCCGCTGGGCATCCCCGCGTTGCTGTGTACGTAATGCATGTATTTAATTAATGGTTGATATGAGGAAACTCTATATCTGTATATTAACTATTTCTGTCCATGTCTATGTGTGTTGTGTGTGTATGTTGTTCGCCAGCGGCCCCCTTTCCCGGGCAGTCCCTGCTCTCCCCTGCTAGAGGGGCACCCTAATCCGTCACCCCATCCGACTTCAGAATATATTCGTTGGGTTCGGCAACTCACCACCAGCATCCAACCAAGTCTAGCGGATCAACGGCGCATCAACTTAGTTCCTGGTCAGCTCGCAAGTTGATATTATCACGTCCTACACCGTCCATATGATGGGGGGCCACCTCCCATTTCAACACTCCTCAAACACCCTAGGAGCCGGCAGACGGATTTGAACCCGGGTCGGCCGGGAACAGAAGTCAGGCCTTGTGTGTATGTGCCATCGAGCAAGCTGTGGGTGGAAGAGATCCCGACCGCATGTGATTTGTGTGGACCACATGGCGATGAAGAGTGAAGTGCTCTGCGGACCCCGATTGCTCTAACCCCTCCTCCTGGTCCTCCTCCGCTTCCCCTTGTCCAGTGCGCCTTTCCCGGCATTCTGGGTCCAGCACACCTTTGGGGAGAGACAAAGTGCAAGAGCCGAGTGTAGGGAATGCAGTAGAGCTGCAGTGTTTATTGAACACGTGCCAGGGATGCATGCCCACTACCAAGGGGGTGGGGTGGTGGTCCTGGGATGGGGTGTACATGTGCCTGCCTGCCAGTACCTTGCGCAGACCCCAAGGGACATACATACAGACGTCTTGCTGCGGGAGAGCGCAGTGCAGCAGCACTGAAGTAAAGCCGCAGTATCGCGGCGCAGTCGACAGGGAGGCCGCCCCGTATGCGGGTGAGGAGGGAGTAGCCATGTCATCATACCGGCTTTGTCTGTCTGTCATTCCATCAGTCTGTCTCTTTATCTTCTGGAAGCAAATCGCGTGCGGAGGGAGGCGGCGGCAGGGCTGGACACCAACAAACTTGCCAACAGAGGAGACATATATACATGATACACAATTGCAAGGTGGTTGGCAGTTGGCGGTTATACCCCACTGCCGATGGGGCTGCTGGAGGATGTCAAGAGAGAGACAGCCCTTTGCTACATATCCTGTGAAGTGAGTCATTCTTTGAGACGCGCTGGGGAGACCTTCCGAGGAGGTGCACGAAGGGAAGTGGCATGTGCACAGTTTTAAAACAAAACATCGACCAGGCACGCGGAAAGTATCTGAAGCCGCCGCCGCAGCAGCAGTAGAAACAGCAGTAATAGCGGTAGTCGAGTCGCGCACATGAAAGTACGAGACATCGGCGGCAACATAACAATGTTCGCGATCCGAACTGCAATAATGTGGTGACTCCCGCAACACCATTCTGCCCACTCCGTTACCCTCGCACCACCTATCGTGGACTATCCGCCTGTGCACTGGCCGGTGCACATGATCGATGCAGTTGATACCCCCACGCCGACGACACCCACCTTCATGCATCATGTGCATGCTATCCCCCCACATACACCGCCACCCCGCTCCTCTTTCATACGGATTCCATTCAGACCCCCACCGGCCTTATCTAACGACCAGCCGCGACGCTGTGTGTGTATTAGCCCACGCCCACGCGCCTGAGCCCCTGCGCAACGTCATCCGGGAGCTGATGTCCGAGGATACGCTCATGCCCCGGGGAGAGCTGGGGCGTCTCACGAGGACGTGCCCGCACCCGCCCCGCCTCGCTTGGCTGCATCCGCCGCCTTCTTCTCGTCCTCGATCTCCTTGACCAGCGTATCCACTTCTTCATCAGTCAGCACCTTGAGCCCGGTGCCACGCTCCATCACCGCCACCTCAATGTTCTTGCTGCCTGCCTCCACCGTCTCCATAAGCGCCCGGATTGCCAGTTTGACCGTGTCCTTGCCGGACGTCTCTACGAAGTGCTTTTCTAAGAACTCTCGAACGGTTTTAGAGTTGCGGCCGATGGCGTTTGCCTTCCAGGCGGACGAGGTGCCGGACGGATCTGTCTGGAAGAGCTGGGGAACACCCAGAGGATCGAAACCGACGATGAGAGTTGAGATCCCAAAGGGTCGCACGCCACCGCTTTGCGTGTATCGCTGCTGCACGCCGGCGATGTACTTGGTGATGTAGTCGACGGTGACCTTTTCGTCGAGGGTGAGGCGGTAGCTCTGGGCCTCCACGCGGGCGCGATTGGCTAGAACGCGCGCGTCGGCAGTCAGGCCCGCGAATGCGAGACAAATGTGGTCGTCGATTTTTATAATCTTGCGCACGGTGCGCGCGTCCTGCAACTTGGCAGTGGATATCTTCTCAACACCTACGGTGCGCGGTCGGCAAGGGGCAACGGGTTTTGGTTTCTGACGAGCTGGCGGAGGTTCGCGTGCTTACTAGGGGCGAGGGACATGGCAGTCGTGGTGGAAGTTCAGGCTTCGGCCGAGGCCCGCTGTCCAGAACGTTTATTGGTTGCCAGTAGTTCGGTTACCTACCTAGCACGACTGTGTCTTGTCCCTTGACGCCGACGGCAAGGGCGCCTTTCCGCACTGCCTCCAGCGCGTACTCCACTTGGAAAAGATGCCCATCCGGAGAAAAGACGGTGATTGCTCTGTCATATCGTGCGCTCATATTGGTTTCAAGTCAGCTTCAGTGGAGGCCAGGACAAAGAAAGGTTGTATTTGCGTGTGCAGATCCGGTATGAGCTGTGCAGCCGATAGGGGTTATCACTACCTTCAACCTGGAATAAGCACCGTAAATCTGCCAAATTCTCGTTACAATATACAGGTGCAAGAACAAGCCTCGTCTCATGCCATTTCGGGTCCAGCTCCGAAAACCAGGACGGTTCGTCCCCTTACCACTGTTGCTCGTGACCGATTCCCCAGCGCCGGTTATATTCTGCAAGTACGTTTAGTGCGTAAAAACTATCAGGTTAAGCATTGAGGTGAAGCTGCTTGAAACCTCTGTATCCTCACCCGCTGCCACGGTCCTAAGCGTCTGGAACCTGCAACCATGTCCGACGATGAGATGGAGGATTATGGATTTGAGTATTCCGACGAGGAACCGGAGGAGGAGGACGTCGACATAGAAAACCAGTACTACAATGCAAAGGGTGAATGATCACGCGAGCCCTGCATTACGGGTTATACCTTATTTAGCACGATGACAGATCTGCTACACGCTCTTTGGTATAGTGCTGTGCGCGCGCTACAAACGAGGACCTTGCCCGCAGGCATGCTAGAGGGCGACGATAGCCGGGAGGCAATTGATGCCTTTAGACAAGTCGTGGATATGGAGCAGGGAAAGGGAGAATGGTACGTGGTGGGGTGAGCCGCGTCGCTGACAGAAAACATGGGCATGTTAGGCAGGGGGCCACGGTGGGTTTGGGCACTGGCACTTTTGTGGCTTTTTTTTCCCGGGCAAGTCGGTCGGAGCCGCACATTGACTCACGTCAGGCTCGTAGACCTTCTTTCAATCACCACCGCATGGTGGCCTTGCCAGCTTGGGTTAGGAAGACGGCGTAGTAGTGCTGCCCTGACCCATACCTCTGATACGGCAAAAAGGGGGCCCTCTCCATCGCCCCGAAATCAAACGAAATAGTATCCCGGCTCTCCATGTTTGAATCACAACATCAGCTGGGACTGTACAGCGGCGGCGGCGGCGGCGGCGGCTACCACTGGATTCTGGATCCAGATCCTAATTGAGTTTGATGTGGGTCAGGAGGGACATTAGCAACTCCGTGCAAGTTATCCGCAGTCTATTCTCGTGTTGTTGTTGTTGTTGTTGTTGCCGATTATGACGATCATCACGAGGTTGAGGATGATTAGGATGGGGGTGTTGTGCCACTGTAGGCGCCAGGAATGCCGGGGGGTTGTCGCGCAGATGGTCAGCGCCCAACCTAATCGCGGTTCGCTTCCGCGCCCGCTCACATAAGCCCACACCCCTCTCTAGCTGCACCCCCTCCTCCCTCTCCCTCTCCCTCTCCCCCCGCCCTCCTCGTCATCTCGTGGCCAACCTTCCTGGCAACCCGTACTCCGCCTGCCTCTGAGAATCCCCAGGGGCTTTAAAGCTCTAAAGCAGCTGGTGAAGCTGCACTACAAGCTGGGGCAGTACGGCAAGATGATGGATTCGTACAGGTACGGCAGAAGGTCCTTGTGGTGGTGCTTGTGGTGGTGGTTGCGGGCCTCGTTCAGTATTATACATTCCGTCCTGTGGGGGTGCTGAGGATATGAATGAGATCGCGCGCGCTGCTACTCAGAGACATGGGGCTGTCGGGTTCGACAAAGGGCATGATCACCACCACCCGATCATCACCACCGTCTCAGCGTAACCAGCACCATCATCTCCCGCCCTGGCTGATGCCGTCCTTGGCATGTCGGAAGGGCGATGGCCCCTTCCTGATCGTCAGGGGCGCCCGCGCCCGATGATCTGTTGGTGTTCATCTGCCGTCCCTCCTTTCCCGCCTCTCACCCTCCCTCTCCTGGGCCCAGTGCCTTGCTGCTCTGAGCCCTCCTGCTAGCGATGCGAATGAACTACTGCATGGGGTTGTGTGTGTGTGTGTGTGTGTGTGTCTTACTGTCGCGCCCGGGTGGTGGTGGTGGTGGCGGTGGTGGTGATGGTGGTGGTGGTGGTGGTGATAATGGTGGTGGTGGTGGTGGGTTCTAAGGGTCGGTCAGCCAATTTTTTCTCCAGCTTCCTCCCTTATGGATGTCTGCTACATCGCTAATCTCCTGCTGTCTGTCTGTCTGTCTGTCGCCGTTGCAACCAGGCTGATGCTGAGCTATGCGGAGAGCGCGGTCACAAAGAACGCGAGCGAGAAGAAGATCAACAGCTTGTTGGACTTCATGGCCGGGGCGTCGGATATGCAGGTAAGGGGGGAAGGGGAGGTAGGGGTGTCCGTCAAGCCCAGGGGCCATGGACTATATAGCCCTCCTCATCCAGTCACCCGACATCTATAGAGACAGGGCAGCCATCACTACCAATCTAATTTAGTCCATTAACTAGACCGCATCTCCACACCGCAGTAGCAATCCGTAAACCTAATACTCCCGAGCAATGTCGGGGATTTGCCTAGGAGTTGAACCCGGGACCTCATCTGCTAATTGCAGTGAGAGTCACGAGACCAGACAGTGTGCGTATATATGTGTGTGCGATGATTCCTCCCATCCCCAACCGCCCAACCCCCAACTCCCAACCCCCCAACCCCGTCCCCCCTCCTGGCGCCCGCTGCGCGGTACGTCTCCTCTCCCTCCCCCCCTCCCCCCTCCCCCGGCCCCTTCAGATCCTTCAGGAGTTTTACGAGGCCACCTTGCAGGCGCTGGAGAAGGCCAAGAACGAGAGACTGTGGTTCAAGACACAACTTAAACTTGCCAACTTGTGGTTTAAAAACCAGGAGTACGGCAGAATGAGCAAAATTATCCGGGAGTTGCACAAGTGAGTGAGTAAGTGTGTGTGTGTGTGTAAATTAATGAATACGGAGTTGTGCACATAAATGCTGGTTGTTTTATGTAAATAAATGCCCTTTGTTATGTCCCACTGTCTATTGGTAGCATCTATCCAACACCTGTACATGCCTGTATCCCTGTATGTATGTTTGTCTGTATGTATGTATTATATGAGTATTATGTGTGTGTGTTACATGGTCGTGGGGGCGCCTTCCCCGTACCTGCAAACCGCCCAAATACGAGCCAAGGGCTCAAGGGCTGCCAGGTCGCCTATAAGCACCATCCTACCTCCTAACACTTCAGGCAAAGCAAGTGATAACGGATACTAACGACCAAAGGGAACGATAGAGTTGCGGTGGGACCATATACGTTCCAGCATCCTTGCCTTGTATGTGTGTATGTATGTGCCTGTTGTGTCACTCACGCCTTGAGCCCCCCGAGCCCCCCCAACCCCCGAGCCCCCTGCATTCCCCCCCCCGGCCCCCCCCCGCCCCCCCCGCCCCACACGCACAGATCTTGTCAGCGAGAGGACGGTAGCGAGGACCTCAAGAAGGGCACTCAGCTGCTGGACATATACGCGCTGGAGATCCAGATGGCCACGGAGCAACGGAACAACAAGCGGCTCAAGAAGCTCTACCAGCAAGCGCTCACCGTCAAGTCGGCCATCCCGCACCCTCGCATCATGGGCATCATCAGGGAGTGCGGAGGCAAGATGCACATGCACGACCAGCTGTGGAGCGAGGCGGCCACGGACTTCTTCGAGGTGGTGGTGGGGGGAGGGAGCAGGGGCCCCGAGGGGGGGGGGCTGAAGGGCTTTTAAGGGCGGGGGGGCGGGGATTGGGGGGAGTGTAGAGCGTAGTTGAATAAAAGGTGGCAAAGGACAACGTGGGTGAGGGGTTGGAAGCATGATGATGCAAGGTTGTACTGATGCATTCATTGCAAGGCCTCCCCCCTTCGACCTCCGTCGTACAGTCCCCTTGCATTTGTATCGATTTTCGTCCTCTCGCGGATTCGTCATCTCGCGGATTTCCCCGTGCGGGTGCGCCCCCGCTTCCTCTGTGTTTCCCTCCCCCCTTCCATTCCCCCCTTTCCGACTTCCTGCCTTCACCACCTCCATCGCCTTCGCGGGTAGCGAAGGCACCGTCGCTGCGTCCCCCATTCAAGATTGTCCTCATTCACCAACCGGGGCCCCCTCTCCCTCCCTCCCTCCCTCCCTGCCCCCATCCCTCCCTCCCTCCCTCCCTCCAGGCTTTCAAGGCCTACGACGAGGCGGGGGTTGGTCGCCGAGTGCAGTGTCTCAAGTACCTGGTGCTGGCCAACATGCTCATGGAGAGCAGGGTAGACCCCTTCGACGCGCAGGTAGGGGGGGGAGGGGTAGGGGGGAGGAGGGGAA
>NW_003307594.1:308473-313082 GCF_000143455.1 Volvox carteri f. nagariensis
GGNGGAGGGGANGGGGGAGGGAAGGAGGGGGAATTGGCTCGCTGTCTAATCCTTTCTCTTTTTATCTGTCTGTCTGTCTGTCAGTCTGTTCTGTAAAGTGGACTCATGCGGAGCCCTATCCTCCTTGCCACGTGCGTGCGGTGCATGTGCACGTGTGTATGTGTGTGACATGACTTTGTACGACACAGGAGGCCAAGCCGTACAAGCAGGATCCTGAGATTGTGTCCATGACCAACCTGGTAGCGGCCTTCCAGCGCAACGACATCAATGACTTCGAGAAGATTCTGCGAACTAACAAGTACGGAAAGAACGTCCGGTCTCATATATGCGTATTACACATATACATACATACTTACACACGAAGGGGAAGGAGGAGATTTGGGACCACCCCGCTCCCCCCCCGAAGGGGGATAGAAGCTAGGGGAAACCTCCACGTCTCGTGTGTGTATGGGATCGGTGAAGGAGTGTTAGGGTCGTTGACTATTTTATAACATATCATTATCATCATCATCATCATCATCATCATCATCATCATCATGCATACATAACCTTGCAAACCTGTTCACCACCATCATGAATCATCGTATTATCACCATTGTTGTCATCGCCTGGTGCGTTGCCACCGCCAATTGTTGGGGCTGGGCTTAGGGATTACGAGCGCATGGCGCCGGAAGGGTATCATATCCCTGCTGCTATTCGTAGTGCATGTGGCTGTGGCTTGATAGCCACATCCATTATTACCAGTTCCCGTACTTCTCTGGTCGACATCTTTTCAAACCTTTTCAAACCCTGTCCTGTCCTCCCCACCCCACCCCCTGTCTCCCCGCCCGCCCCCTTCAGACGCACCATCATGGACGACCCCTTCATTCGCAACTACGTGGAAGACCTGCTCAAGAAGATCCGTACGCAGGTAGGAGTGTATGTATTATGTATGCATGTATGTATGTGCTTGGGGCAGAGGTACGGGTAGGAGTAAGGGTTTGTGGGGTGAAGCGCAAGGTGTGCTGAGGAAGGGCCTGGAATGTGGGGGCCACCCCAGGCCCAACCACTCCTCTTTCCCCCCAGCCGCCACCCTCAACCCCACAACAACCTTAACCCCACCACCACCACCAATAACATCCACAACACAACACAGGGGCNCCAAGCCGCCCTTGTTATACCCCCTCCCCCCGTGCCATGGTCCTCGGGGACCCTTACTCGCGTCTTGCTGTCGCATCAGGTGCTGCTAAAGATCATCCAGCCGTACACCCGGGTTCGAATCCCCTTCATCGCACAAAAGCTAAACATCCCGGCCCCCGATGTGGAGCAGCTGCTGGTATCGCTGATTTTGGATGGCCGGGTCGCGGGCAACATCGACCAGGTGTGTGTGTGTGGGTCATTGCGGGTAGTGGTGCTGTGCTTTCACACCTGCCCTCGCACCTGCCCTTGCCCCCCTCTTGTTCGCTGCCCTGACTGCCTGGCTGGCACGTACCACGACACATACACACACATGCACCATTTCCCCTCCCTCCCTCCCTCCTTTTCCCCCTTCCCTTTATTGTTATTTCCATGACTTCCCCCATTACCACTTTTGCATGTTGCATATCCCTTCCCCTCCCCTCCCCCTCCCCCTCCCCCTCCCCCTCCCCACTCCCCCCGGTACACTCTTGCCCTGGCAGCAGCTTCACTCGTTTGTGGTTCGTCTTTCCCCCCTCCCCCCGCGGACAGGTGAACCAGATTCTGGAGGTGGGCGGTCGCCAGGAGGGCGCCCGGCGCTACTCCTCCCTGGACAAGTGGGCGGCTCAGATCAGCTCCCTGCACGCGGCGGTTCAGAACAAGCTGGTAATCAACATGGCGTGAGAGAGGAGGAAAGGAGGGGAAGGGGGGAGGAGGGGGAGTTGCACCGCCGAGCAAAGGAAAGTGTGGGGGAGGAGTTGACGTACGTAGTTGTGTAGCTGTCTACGCTGACTGGGGGGGTTGTGCGCCAGTTGGCTCACGTACCCAGCACGCTGCCCCCCGGCCCCCCGAGCGGGCTGTGTCCGTGTGATTCCCCCCCCCCTTGCATTGGGGGGAAGTGGGGTGGGGGGGAGGGGGAGGGAGGAGAAGGGAGTGGGGAGGAGGCCCTGATCCAAGTGTTCTCGGAAGTAGCTTTAGGGCTACAGGTAGCAGTGTATGGAGGTCATGTCACGACTAGTAGTGCGGAGCTTGGTGTTTAGTGGTGGCGGGTGGTGGGTGGCGGGTCTGGATCGCCTCCCGGTGGCGGTTTCTTTGGGGACATGTGCCGAGTTGCTCGCCGTCTGGGGCGTCTGTATGGATGTCTGTATGGATGTGTGTAGAGTTCTTGTGTGGCTTACTGGGCTGCGGGGGTTGATGGGGACTTCTGGGTCACTTGGGAAAAACACGCCCTCGGCTCGGGGGGCTGTGCACGGGGGGTAGAGGAACAGCAGTCAGGTGGACAGCAGTCAGGTGGGGTAACTAACGACGAAGCACAGACGATGACGGGGGAGGTCACGCCGCGCCATGTGGGTTGCCAAGATTAGGTTAGGACATAGGGCCTAGAGGCAGTTATGCAACAGGAAAAGGAAAGCGCTTTGCTGCGCGCGAAGAATTAGCAACAGCAGCAGCAGCATCGGCAAGAGCAGGAGGAGGAGGAGGAGGAGAGCGAATACATATCAGAGCACGGACTGTGGTTGCTGCTGCTTGCGGTTGGAATGACGGATGAGGATATGTTGCTTCGTATTGAAACGATGTTGGTGAAGGATGGATGCGGTTGGCGCCCGTAACTGTTGGGGGGCGGTGTGGACGTCGCAGCAGTGAGGTCCCTCGCGCGCACCGCAGCAGAGCCTTATCATGACAATACTGATTAATCCCCTTTTCAACCCCGATGTGGAGCAGCTGTCCGTCCCTCTGGTGCTCATAATCGCGGGACCTCCGCCCGGTTTGTCTCTCGCTGGGATTTCTGTCTGGAACGGAATGGCCGGTCTGTGGAACAGCTGACTAGATGAATCTACAGGCAGGACTGAATTTAAAATCCCCTGAAGGACCTTTTCTTCTATTGTTCCCCAGTCTAGTCCTGTAGGCAAGTATAAACAACTAGCGAAAGCGAAGGCAAGTTAGTGGCATCTTCTTTCGGGAAAGATGTATGCCGAGCTGCTTTGGAAGCCGAAGCGAAGGCGTCAATGGATTATGACCGGACAGCGTTCCCCATAATGGATAGTTTTCGTCCGTCAATTCTTTGCTATGTTTAGGTCATCGCCTTCAGCAGAAACTACTTGTGCGAAAGCACACGCGGGCCAAGTCCAATGCATACAGAAAAAAACTAGCAGCCGCTCTTCAGCCACCACTACACAAGGACAGAACGACTGCATATCGTCGCACGTAAAAGAGACGCACAGACAAATGATCTGAAACAAAATGGCAAGCGCGCAAAGGCTTCGCTATTCAAGTACCTGATGTCAATTGAAGCATTAAATAATAATTGCACCACCACCCTGATAATGATTAATTTCTTCGCAGCTGCTGCGTTTCCTTTGTTGTTCCCACTGAATGACCCGCGGGTCACAAAACGTCCGCAATGAAAACAAGTAAAACCTATACATAGATATAGATATATAGGTTGATCATGCACTTCATCAAACTCCTTCAAACATAAAGTTCCCAACACAAGAAAAGCAATGAGCACTAAAGACCTTTGATCTCCTCTGCCTCCACTTACGCAACGACCGCTACGATTTCTCCGCAGGTACCCTTGACAAGCACAAACTATTTCGTTCCCAACTTCATATCCGTAGTCATCTCCTAAATCCTCTTCCTAGACCGCCGTCTTAGCATCGTCATCGTTATCGTCACGGTCGCCATGCTCGCCAGCCAGACGACCCTGCCCGTCTTTGGACCCATCATCGCCGTCATCATCGTCGCGCTGTCGCTGCTGCTGAGTGCTTTAGCCAACGATAACTGTCCCGGAGTGCGCAACGCCGTCGCGAAGCGGCTGGCCCGCCTGGGCCGCAGCTGCTACAGCTGCCCCCACCGCACTGCTACCGCACTCTGCTACACCTACCGCTATTTTTGCTACTGCTTAGGGCGCCGCACGCTGCCGTCGCCGCTTGCGGACGCGTGCGGAAGTTGCGACGGCGGCCGCCAACGCCGCCGCAGCAGCAGCCAGAGCAGTACATTCTTTGCGAGCAATACACGGTGGTTCGGTTTTCAGGAAGACCGAATTGAGGAGGCGGGGGAGGCGGCGGAGGCGGCGGAGGAGGGGGAAGGGGGGGGAGGGGAAGCGGCGGAGGGCCGATCAGATGAAGGGGAGATATTGAGGGAAGTGGCGGGGAGAGATGGGGGGGATGTTGGCGGCGAGGTATTGCCCTGGCGGGGAACTAGCTGGCGGGAAGCTCATCCGCATTGGCGGCGGTGGCAGCGGCGGCGGCGGATGCAGCAACCGCTCGCAGACGCCGTCGCCGCCGCAGTTGCTGCTGCTCCAGCCGCTGCCGCCGCCGCAGCGATATCATTCCCCGGAGGCGCTCCGTCCGCTGACCAACAAATCGGGGAACAGCCACAGCTACAGCTGATCGAGCGGGGGCCGGAAGCGCCGGCGGCACCGCCGCCGCCGACGCTGCCGCGGCAACATTCACTG
>NW_003307594.1:313132-315434 GCF_000143455.1 Volvox carteri f. nagariensis
GATTATATCGGGGGGGACGGCGGGGGGGCGGAGGGAGGAGGAGGGGCCTCGTCCGTACGTTTCAAGGAGGTCGAGGACTCCACGGCCAACCACCCGCCCGCAGAGACCCATACACGAGACCCCGCACGGGCCGCGACCCATGGGTCTGGGCCGCTGCCGCTGGTGGAGGCTGGCGTCAACCCTGCCGCTGGCGGTGACAAGGCCGAGGCAGGCGAAGCACATCCGTCTGTGATAGTGCCGCCGCCGCCGCCGCCGGCACCGCCACCGCCGACACTGCCGTCGCGGGACGTGTCGGATGCTGTGGCGGCGGCGGCGGCGGCGGCGGCGGCCGCTGAGCCCCTGATGCGGTTTTCCACCCCGGGGTCCTCCGTCCTGTTCTCCAGTGCGAAGTCCTGGTTCAGTGCCGTCAGCCGCCGGAGCGGTAGCGGGGGCGATAGCGGTAGCGGGGGCGGCGGAACGGCCAGAGAGGGCCGTACAGCCGCCGGCGGAATAGCCAGCATAGGCGCGAGGGGAAGCACCGGTACGACAGGGTTCCGGAGCAGTGACCAGCCGGCCATGTGTGGAGCCGCCGCCTGGGCCGGCTGGTGCCGCCGAGGCGCCGCCGCCGCCGCCGCCGCCGCTGCTTCCAGCAGTTTTGACCGCTCCCACGTCACCACTGAGGAGGTTGTTGTAAACCTTGAGGAGGTTGTTGAGGGCCCTATGTGCCGTACGGCATTGGAGCCCGAGGCTTTGTTCCGCAGCGCCACCTCCATGTCCTTTTCCGGCACCTCCGCGGCGGCGCCAATGGAGGAGGTGCTGGTACGGCGCCGGTGGCGGCGGCGGCGGCGGCGGCCGGGGGAATTGCGGCCGCGGGTGGTCCTGCCCCGGGAGTTTTGGGCCTTTGACGTCCTGGATCCCGCACATTTGGTGGGCCCGTTTGTGTGGGGAAAGTCTGGGCCTTATGTCCTTACATCTAAAACAGTGACACCGAAGACAGGCACGAGGGGGCCGCGGGACGGTGAGGGTGCCAGGGTAAGCAGGTACGGCCGAACTGGAGTAGCAAAAGTAGCAGAATAAGCCAAATGGCAACATTAGCAAAGTTAGAAGAATTAGCAGAATCAGCCAAAATTAGCAAAACCACCAAAATTAGCAAAACCAGCAAAAATGGCAAAATTAGAAAAATTAGTAAAATTAGAAAAAAAGGCAAAAAAAACAAAATTAGGAAAGCAATGTGGATAGGAAGGATATTTAATTTACCTGTTTCCATGCTTTCTATATAGCATGTGTTTCCATTGTATATATAATATAAAAGTATACAAGGTAAGGCAAAATTGTGTCCTTCAGATCTTTTCTTTCAGCTCAACCTCAGCCGCCCGGTTCCTCAGCAAGCCATGAAGTGGGGGTACCTAAGTACGACATCTACAATGCAAAACTCTAAAACACCCTAATATCTTATTCAGCTATTTTTTAAATACAGTTGGGGTCAATGTTCCTCCCATAGTTACCCTTCCCGTACACCGCTGTACCGCATACACACACGCACTACCCTACCCTTGCAACTCAGGTGACCAGCTACTGGGTACGACCCGTAATGTTGCTGGTACTGCACTGCGGTACGGCACTGTACTTGGTGGCGGATTTGCTGGTGGAGAGATTGGCGGGTAGGAGGAGCGATGTGGGGAGGAGGGGGAGGGCGAGGAGGGGGAGGTGGGGAGTTGTGGGGAGGAGGAAAAGAAGGGGGTCTGTAGGCGCTAGGAACTCGACCCGGGCGCGGTGGTGAGGACGTCATTTCACGACTTCGGGTTCATTTCACGACTTCGGGTTCTTTCTAGACGTCGTGGTGGTAGTGGTGGAGGGTTTGAGGATGAGAGAGGTGAGGTGAGGGGAGGGGGGCCCGGAGCGGGATGACGTGGTAAGGACAAGGAGGCGGCCGTGGGATGTGCCACTTGTGGGGGTGAGGGAGACAGTACGGCACCGCGTTGCGGGAGTCGATATTCGGTTGCTGCTTGTTCTGCGGCCCCTCCCCCCCCGGGAGGCCGCAGGGTTAGCTGGCCCCCAGCCCCCCACTCCCTACCCTCCCCAAGGCTACTATAATAATAATAAGGGTGGAGCGACGACAAAAAAGGACATCATTACAACCACCTCCTAATTCCGTGTACATGTATTTATGTGCGTGTGTGTGCGTGTGTTGTATGTTTGTAAGTTAGCTCTCACTCCCCCCCTCCCCCAACTCCACTCGTTAGTGGTTCGCCTTCCCCCCTCCCCCCTTCCCCCAGAGCGGAACATAGGCCCCCCCTGGGTGACGTACTTCACCAACTGGAGC
>NW_003307594.1:316066-318073 GCF_000143455.1 Volvox carteri f. nagariensis
GGGGAGAGCTGTTGACGTGGCGGTGCGGTATGGCGCCGGTGAGTACCGGGCTGCTGCTGCTGGTGGTGGTGGTGGAGGAGGTGGAGGAGGTGGAGGTGGAGGAGGTGGAGGGGGGGGTGGCGGGGATTTTGACCAGGAGGGGGCGGTGGGGGAGGAGGAGGGGGTTCACGGGCCGCTGGGGGCGGCGGCGCGGCTGCAGGCGGTTGGGCTGGAGCCCGCGGGGCCGCCGCTGACGGGGGTCTTGGTAGTGGTGGCGGAGGGAAAGGAGGAGGGGGAGGGGGAGGGGGAGAGGGAGGAGGGGGACGACGGAAATGCCTCATCCGCAGCCCATGCCGTGTCCATCGCCGCCGCCGCCGCCGCCGCCACTACTGCACGGCAACGGGAGCCGGTTCGGGAGGCGGCGGCTGCGTCACCGCCGGGGCCGCTGGCTGCGGCCGCCGCTGCCGGCAGCGCCGCGGCACGGCTGTTGCTGCTGCGACGGGCGACGGCATTTCGGCCGCCGCTGGCGGCCGCCGCGGCGGCGGGACGCAAGATGGAGTACGACGGCACTGGCGGCGGCGGCAGAGCTGGCAGCGGCGAAATTGGAGAGCAACGTGCTCTGTATCATCCGATGCACAGCCCACATGGCCATTGCAGCAGCACCAGCAGCAGTAGCAGCAGTAGCGGCGGCGGCGGCGGCGGAGATAGCAGTAGCAGCAGCACTTCCGTGGCGGATGGAAAGACGCCGACAGGGCAGCTGCCCGGCGCGAACCAGCCGGACGACCGCCCCCCTGCTGGCACACCACTTGGAGACCTGCATCTGCAACACGTTCGTACGGATCATACGGGCCGTACAGTACGGCAAAGTATTGGGAACGGTGTCCATCAGAGAGTAGGTGTCTTACAAATATATAGTTAGTTTTTGCAGATGTTCTGTGTGCAGCTGTTTAAGTTGAAGAAGTTGCGGTGTAATGTTGTCGGTGTGGTGGTGTGGTGGCGGTGGTGGTGGCGGTGATGGTGGAGGTGGTGGTCAGAAGGGGGGAGGGGAGGGGAGGGGGAGATGGCTGTGGTTTGCCCCACCCCAACCCCCACCCCGCCAAAACCAATAGCACATACTCATACACACACATAACTACGAGCTCCCCCCACCCCCACCCCCCCACACCACCACCACCATGACCACGTCATCACCACCAGTGGGACCTGCTCAGTACGGCACACTGCCTGGCTATGGAGGTGGCGGTGGTTTCGGCGCTATTCCTCACCATCTTCTTCTGGGTACGGCAATGCCTCACGTCGTACCAGGGCCCATTCAGGGTCTTACCTGAATGACGTCCTGTGGACTTTAATGCGGGAGTGTCTGCGCGCGTGTGTGTGTATTTATGTGTGTGTAGGCGTGCGTATGTATGTAGGTTGTCGCTTTTCCCACGCACCTCCCCCAGCTCGCTCTTCCTCAGCGTTGTACGTCCCCCCGTGTGTGTGTTTGTGTGTAAAGCCCCTCGCAACCCCTCTGAGCACTACCTCTCTTTGAGGGTTCTTTGCTGCTGTACGGCACCAGGTGGGCCTTGTGGCGATTTCCCGAGAGATACCGTACGACACCCCCAGTAACTATATGCGGCACGCGGGGAATAGCGGCTTGGCACTGGCGCAGGTCGTACTCACGCGCCTGCCGATTGTGTCGTACCACTTCACGGTACGTCGTCGTACGGTGCCACGACGAATCAATGAATAGTCGCGTACAACGCGGCTTCCCGCCAATTATTAACGCCTGCACCTTATCTCAACAGCACATCTTCGCGTACACAACCACGTTAAGCTGCTATTTTACTTCACGGAAACTCGCTTACAGGCCGTACTGATGTACCTGACGTCGTACGCCGTATTCTTATGGATTTACGGCGAAGTGGCGGGCATTTGGCGGTACCGCCTCAACTGGGAGCGAGTCCGGGGAGTTGCGGGGCCTGTAGTGCTGGTGGTGCTGGCGGTGCTGGTGTTCCTGTTTTGGTAGGTGTGTGGGTGTGGGTGTGT
>NW_003307594.1:318348-321058 GCF_000143455.1 Volvox carteri f. nagariensis
GGGGGAATCAGCGTTCGTCGACGACGCAGAGGGCCCCTCGGGGGGGGCGGGTGGGGGGGGCAATGGCGGGCGCGAGACCGGGGACCGGGCCACATCTTGGGCATGGAGGAGAGGGGGAAGGAGGAGCGCCCGGGCGTGAGGGCCTGCCACCGCCACCGCCACCGCCACCAGCACCAACGTCGCCACCGCCACCGCCACCGCCACCGCCACCAGCACCAACGTCGCCACCGCCACTGCCACCCTTGCTGAGCGGAGGTGCCCCGGCATTCGATTTACCCCTCAGGGGGACTGGAGGCATCCAACCATGAGGCCGTGTTTCTCTCGGTGGGGTGTCCTTGTGTGTGTGTGTGGGGTGTGTGTGTGTGTGGGGGGGTATACACACTCACACGCACAGATATGCAGGATCACTTTTGTAACATGCAAATGCAGTTTCATGCAGAGAAAGCAATGCGTAGAGAAGTTTGCATATCTGTATGTGTGTATATGTATGTGTATGTATGTAATGTGTATGTATGTGTGTATGTATATGTATGTATGTATGTATGTGTGTATGTATGTATTTATGTATGTATGTGTATGTATGTATGTGTGTGTATGTATATGTATGTGTGTGTATGTGTATGTATGTATGTGTATGTATATGTATGTATGTATGTATGTGTATGTATATGTATGTATATGTATGTGTGTGTATGTATGTGTGTGTATGTATGTGTGTGTATGTATGTGTGTGTATGTGTGCCGCTATCTTCGTTTTGGACTTGGATTGGACGCAAGCAAGAACGAAGACCATCCTCCCCCGACCAGCACAGAGGGGGGTGCAGGGATGTGTGTGTGAAGCCGTACGGCGTTTAGTACGGCTGTTCGGTTATTGTCCGTTGACATTTTTGGCCAATGGCCGGTTGTCCGTGGGAGCGTCAAACACATGTGTCGCATTAATGTCGCATAAGGGTCGACATTTAAGTCTACGGTGTTGTACGATGTCATATGGTATCGTACGGGTGTCGTACACCTACACGTATGTGTAGATATGTATCTGTGTGTCATCACCACCGGGGGATCAACGCACAGTGTCTCATACACACAAACACATACACACACACACACGCGGCAAGCCAAGCGTACCGCACGATGGTTCACCACCACCCCCTCCTCCACCACTACAAACGTCACCACTACAAACACCACCACCAGTAACTCGGTGGGAATTTGGGGGGCGCAGGTCTTCGGGTTTCTCGACAACCGGCTGGCCGAGGAGGAGGGGGGGGAATGTGGCTGAGAGGCGGATGGGGAGGGTGACGTCAAGACACAGCTCTGTACCGACGGGGACCCCAAGGGGGGTTGAAATCCTTTGGAGCTCCGAAACCTCCCTCATTCGCATGAGAGACACAGACACTTTACACACATGTATATACATATATACATACATACACCTGTGCCTGGTAACAAGGACACCCGGACAGACATACAGACAGGAGACAAATGGAAACCGGAATGCTGTTGGCAATTTGTTAGTTGGTCCCAACAGAGCAAAACAAAGTACAAGGTAGTTCCTGCCACTTGCCACGAAGGGGGGAGAGAGTGGGGCAATACAGATGTCCAGGCGGCACCGCGGGGTTCTGTGTATCGAAGCAAGCAAACGTTTAAAGCAACCCCCATTCCCCGGGAGTCTTGTTATCTTGTTCTTGATATCAACATTGTCATCGTCGCCTCGTCGACTCGTGATGAGGGAAGTGGGCAGGCAGGCAGGCAGGCAGGCAGGCAAGCAGGCTGCGTTCTCTCGTCATTTCTCACATCGCCATGATCATCATCATCAGCAGCAGCAGCAGCAGCAGCAACTACACCCCTCCCCTCCTCCCCTTCTTCACCCCGGGCCCCCGCCTTCCGATCGCTTTCTAACTCTCCCTCTCCCACACCACCACATCCGCTGCGAGGAAGTCAAACGCTCTCCCGCAACCAAAGCTCTCCCCCCCCTCCTCCTCCCTCCCCCCCTCCTCCTCCCTCCCCCCCTCCTCCTCCCTCCCCCCCTCCTCCTCCCTCCCCCTCTCCCACAAGAGTTCCTGTCCCCGTCCCCGCCGTCCCCGCCGCCCCCGCCCCCGCCGCCTCCCAAATCGTCTCCGCCAGCTTCACCTCGTCCACATCGCCCCTGTGAACCAAATACACCTCCCGGGTGTCCGGTAACAACAAACCCGTCAGGTACAACAAGTTCCGAGAAGAGGAGGACGTCGTACTGCCAACATTACCAAGAACATCACCAACAGCATTAGCATTTGCAGCTGGGGAAGAGGACACGCCCCGGGCAGGAGTCAAAACGGGGGGGATGTGCGAGGGGCCGCCGGAATCGCCTTCGCCAGCTCCTGATAGCGTAAGCCCCAAGCCACCATGGGATGTCGTACACCCCGTACTCGTACCCGTACCCGTACCATGAGGCCCGGGGCCTTGGGGGAGCGAGAGCGTGTCGATGGCGGACCAGGCGGGAACTAGACCCGAGGCGGGGGTGGAAGGCTCGGTTGCGTGTGTTTCTCCTGTCGTACCCGACATTGCGGCAGCGGCCGCAGGTGGTGTAGCAGGCAGGGTGAGCGATGTGGGAGCTGGTGGGGACGGGGGTTGGCCGGGGCCAGGGCTGGCTTCGGAGCAGGGTATCGCTCCCTGCGCTGTGGGACGGCTTCCGGAGAGGCGGTTGAACCAGGAAGAGGAGGAGGAGGGTGGT
>NW_003307594.1:321756-322008 GCF_000143455.1 Volvox carteri f. nagariensis
TCCAGGAGAGGGAAGAGGGCGATGGGGAGGGCCAACGAGGGGAAGGGTTGCCGGCGGGGGGGAAGGGGTTTCAGGCGGTTGGGCTGGTGAGAAGATTGGATGGAGGGGGGGTGAAGTACTTGGCAAGCACGGCCCTCCAATACACACACGTCACCCCACGAACGAAGTACCGTACACCCGCCATGTCACCCTCTCACCTCCGGACACGAAGACCAACATTCCCCCTAAAACCCTGAACGCCCCTCACCCCCC
>NW_003307594.1:324728-337980 GCF_000143455.1 Volvox carteri f. nagariensis
TCCAGCTGCCGCCGCGCCGGGGCCGCCGCCGGATTCTCCCCCACCCCCACCCCCGCCGCCGCCGCCGCGGCCTGCTGCTGCTGCCGCCGCCGCCGCCCCCGCCGCTGGCTGTAGCTGTAACTGCGGCAGGTGCACGGTGCGTGTGAGTACCTGGCACGGCAACCCCGCATCGCACTGGTGCAGCCCCAGCGCCCACAGCAACTGCCACAACTGCCGGTCGTGCGGGGGCTGCATGTCGGATGACAGGATAAGGCCCCTGAACAGTCCAAACAGGGGGGAGGGGGGGAAAGAGGAACCACGAACGAGTGAAAAGCTGCTGCCAAGGAAAGCGTGTATAAGAAGCAGAAGTGACCAGTAGGCGGAGGGAAGGGGAGGGGGGAATCATGTGTTGAGAAGTGAGAGAAGTGAGCTGCCGGAAGGCGTCCAGGAAGAGAGACGGATGGGGAGATGAGAAAGAGGGAAATGTAAACGCAACGGGAGATGTAAAGGATAGTAAAGGCAACGGTCAACCACCTGAACCACCAGGGTGCCACCGGGCCCTCCCCCCTCAACAGCCCCCTCCCCTCTCCCCCGTTTGGGCTACTTTTATAGTTTTATCTCAACGGTTGTAAAAACCAAAACATTCCCCCTCCCCTCCCCTCCCCTCGCCTGACTCGCCTGTACATCAGGCAGTAGTGCTTTCTGAAGAAGCTGAAGGGCGCCTGGCTGCGTTGGGCGCTGTGTTCCTCTAGTACGGCATTCAGTCGGGTGTGCAGAGGGGCAGGTAGAACCAGATGGACGCAAGACGGCTAGGGAGGGGGAAGGGGAGGGGAGGGGAGGGAAAGACGAACCACACACGATTGAAGCTGCTGCCGGGGCAAGAGAGTATCAAACGTAGAACTGACCGAAAGGCGTCCGTGGCGACCGTGACCTCGAGATGACGAAGTGAAGATGATGTGGGCGGGGGGAGGGGGTTGTGAAACACAGTGGGAGCGGCAGAAGCGACGTAGTGACCGTAGGGAACAAAGCCCCACCTCAGTACAATCCCCCAAAACACACACACTCCCCCCTCCCCCCACCTCAAACGTGTTCCATGGCGCCATCCGTACGGTCCAGGAGGGGCAGTCCACCTGACTGAGGACACCCGCGAATATGCGGTCCAGGGTCGCCTGCGGTGTGTGTGGGGGTGTAGCGGGGGGTGTAGCGGGGTGTGGGTGTGTGTGTGGGGGGGGTGATGTGGGGGCCCGGGGGAGAGTTCATGGGGAATAAACAAACAAGGGGGTGGTGGTGATGATGGTGGTGATGATGGCGGTGGTGATGATGATGATGATGGTGGTGATGAAGGTGGTGGCGGTGGTGGTGATGGTGGTCTAGCACCCCACTGGCGTGGCTGGAGGCAGGGAGGAGGCAGCAGCAACAACACTGGCAGCAGCGCTGGCAACCCGGAAACAGGACTGTCGTACACCATGCCGTACCTGACAGGATGAACACGCGGCTAGGACGGCTAGCCGCCGCTCCCCCCCCCTCAAGTTCTAACCCCCCCCTCCTCCTCCTCACACCCTTCTCTCCCCCCCTTCCCCGCTCACCCTCCTGTCATCTTGCTTGTCANCACTGCCGTACTCGACAATAGCTGTTGCAGCAGCAGTAGGTATAGAGGAGCGTGCGCACGTATGTATGTATGTATGTATGTATGTATGTATGTGAGGGGGGATGCGCGCGGAGGTGGCGATAAAGGACCGTACGAATGGATGGGGGTGGGGAGGGGAGGTGAAGACCAAAACATTCCGGTTGTGTCCCCAACCCACCCACCCTCGAAATAACCCTCGCGCTGTCGGGCCCCCCCCCAAACGATTCCTGCCAGCCCCCTAGAGCATTAAGTTCGGGCACCCCAAAACTCTCCAAAGTGGTTTTCCAAGGGGTAAAACTAAGCTAAGAATTCTGCCGCAAAATGCTAGGGGGGCCACCCGTTGATTTAACCGGTGTTTGACTTCACCCGGGGGCCTGGGGCCACTGCTTCGGGCAAGGATGTTACCGAGGAGGCGCCGCTCCTTATCCGCCGCCGCCACACCTGCCACCACCTCATCACTCGCCACGCGCTCCCAACCTCCTCGCTCCCAGCTAGGTAGTGGGCCTCAGCCGTTTCACTGCCCACACTGCCCCCATCATCACCATCATCACTCTCCTCAGGCAGGCAGGACACAGGCCGCACGCTGCAAGACCGGCTTACTGGGCGCCGTACAGCCCCGAAACCGCGCAAATTGGCGGCGGGTGTTCCCCAAAACGCCGACGGGTGGCCCCCCTTTAGTGGGGGCCCCGAAGCCGCGCTTCGCGCGGCCCAAAACCCTTTGGAATCGCTCCTGGGTGCACCTCATCAATTTCACTATCTGGCAAAATGGAAAACCCTCGGACGTGTTCGGGCAGCCCGCATCGCGGCGAAGCACCCCCTGCCGCGGTGCGGGGGAGTCAAGGGGCGAGACACCCCCGGGCCCCGACACGGCACGGTGTGGGATCACGGCAGTGATGGGGGGGCCGCACACACACATACACATACACACACACACGAACGCATAACAGCAGCGCCCATGGGCACTGATATAGGGACTGGTGGCATTAACCCGAGCGGCAGCAGCAGCAGCAGCAATATCAGTAGCCGCATTCCCAACCCCCATCCATACCCTTCCTGTACCATCCCCACCCCACCCCACCCCGCCTTCCCTTCCCCCCGACGTAACCCGGGCCCCCTCCTCCCCCCGAAACCCACCTCTATCCCCCAGCCCCAGCCTCCACTCCGCACAGGGCCCAAGTAGCAGCAGCAATGTCTCCGCCAGCTGCACCACCAGGGCAGTGGCGGTGGCGGGGGGAACCACGGCGCGGAGGGCGAGGACCAACATAACTGACTGCGGGGGACGGGGGGGAGTCGCCAGGGGGCGGAGGACCGACTGACATACATACAGAACGTTAGACTGCAGCACTGCAATGCTGCAGGGGGAAGGAGGGGTTAGGAGTTGCCGAAAGTCGCCAACACCCTGGCTAGCTCGTCCCCTCTGGGGCCCCAATCCACCTCGCCGTCTCGCAACTTCCCCCCCAGACTTTCCGGCCTCCAAACTTACACACACAAAAAAAAACACAAACCATACATACATATGTACCGCCCCTCTCCCAGCCATCATGATGCCGTACTCGTGTACGACACGTACCTCCAGATGCGCTGACGCCAGCAGTAAGCGCTTCCCGCCGTGTTCCAAATGAACCAACCGAGTCTGCAGTGACGTGGGAACACACACACACATGCACACACGGAAGGGGGGGAACAAACAGGAGGCCGCGGAGGTGTGGGCCGAATAAACAGACAGACAGACAGACGGTGGTTCTTCCCTCCGGAATCTAGCCCCTCTGCATCTCTGCCCTGCTTCCTCTCCTCTCCCCTCCGCTACCAACCCTCCGCAAAATCGCTCAGCTCTGCTCCCTCAGCTACTCCGGATATAGCGCCCGGGGGCCCCACCTGACAACCGGTTGATGGGCGGCAAGGGGTGGTGGGGCCAGAGGACACACCCTCATGCCCCGGGGTCCGCAGCTGCCTAAACCTCCCTCCTCCTCCGTACCTTCTCCCCACAGATGCTGTCCAGCGCACCGCGAACGGTGACGATGAGGGAGCTAAAGGATTTGATGAAGCTGCCGGTGCTGCCAGCTGGCGCGTTGGCGGGATAGGAGTACATCAACTGCATAGGGACAATAGGTAGATTTTGTTTATGCAGCTGTAAGCTAAAATTTAAAGCTAGCCTACGTCGGAGCGATATATGTATGAGATGAAAAGTGATCAGGGAAGGCGATGAACGCAAACTCACGCTGTGGTCTTCGTCGTCATCCTGAGCCCGAAGACCCGAGTCCGTGCTCACAATGAAGGCAGCATGAAGCATCGAATGGTGGCTTGCGGCAGGCATGGTTTGAGCTCTGCCGCAGGCCACCTTGAAGCCGTAACGTCAGCTGTAACGTCAGACAGTGCGCAGCTGTTCTTATGCGTGGTTCTTGCAACCTTATACATTTAGCATGCCGACAATCAACACTTTCCATATAGTACATGACAAAGATCTGCACATATCACAATTGAGCAGGACAACACGGACCATGGTCTCGGAGCAGAATGCAAACTCCATTGTTGTCCTCATAACCCAGCTTAGCAATTGATTTGCACATACTAGTGTTCCGGCTTATCGCACGAAGGATTAAGTAAAGTCCTATTTCCGAGCAATCTGTCCTAACACCCACGAATCTGTCGCTTTTTGCAAGCGGCGTCGGAGCCCAGCCATGGCGTCTCCAAGCAAGCGGCGTGATATGGACGTGATGAAGTTGTGAGTAGGCGCACACCGCGTTGCAAGAGCAGACACAAGGGTTTGGCACTGAGTCAGGTGGCCGTCGCGCGCAGAATGATGTCGGATTGGAAGGTCGAGCTCGTAGAAGATAACATAAGCGAATTCCACGTGGACTTCTATGGGCCGAAAGATAGTAAGTTATGGCTTGTCCTACGTTGCAGAGGCATATCCGGTTGCTGGGCTTCTGGTTCGGCACGTCCACCATTTCCTTTTCGCTATATTTCGTTTGTAATGACGAATAGCTCAACAGCATTGGGCACCGAGCATCAACAGCTTAAGACTGTTACCCTGGGATGCAGGCCCCTACGAAGGAGGCGTGTGGAAGGTGCACGTGGAGCTGCCGGACGCTTACCCTTACAAGTCTCCATCCATAGGCTTCATGAATCGGTGCTATCACCCAAATATTGACGAAGCGTGAGTTGGCGTTCCGGGGAGCCGCGGGCCGGTGGCAGCGCCATCGCGCGCACGAATCCTTAGCCGCTTGACTTCCTTTTGCCTTTTGCCAACCCAGGTCCGGTTCCGTGTGCTTGGACGTCATCAACCAGACCTGGAGCCCAATGTTTGGTGAGACCTCTCTGCTGCCCTTGAAGGCCGCGTCGCGCCGCCGCTCTATCCCTCCCCCGTCCGATTTGCCTCAAACTCCCCTTTCCTCGTTCTTCACCGTCCCCTTTTAGCGCTTAGTCCAGTCATACTTCTGCCCCATCATCCACACCTTACATGACACCTTCCTGCCTAAGTTAAATCAAGCAATCCTAAAATCATATGACGAGGAAGACGACGTCACCCGCTCGCTGTTTCGCGCACCCACGCATGTCCCCGTTCCAAAAAATCCCTTCCCCCCTGTGCCGCCTCCTCCTCCCCTCCTCTTTCTCCTCCCTCATCGCAGACCTCGTCAACATCTTCGAGGTGTTCCTGCCGCAGCTGCTGTTGTATCCCAACCCAACCGACCCACTGAACAGCGAGGCGGCGGCGCTCCTGATGCGAGAGCCGCTAGCATATGCCAACAAGGTCAAAGGTGAGGGAGCGCAAGGTTGGGTCGGTGGGAGATATAAGTGGAGTTCTGTTGAGGTTCTTCGGAAAAGGGTGGGTGGAGAGGAGGACGTGGCCATTGGCGGCAGCTGCACCACCACCACCACCACTACCACCACTACCACCACCATCACCACCACCACTACCACCACCATCACCATCACCACCACCACCACCACCTACACCAGCACCTCAATCTTCCCACACCGGTCCTAACACCGCTTGGTCACGGTGGGCACACCTCTGTGCCCCTGCCTGCCACCACACCATGAGAGCCTCACCCTCGCCCGCGCCCGCTTCGCCTCCACACCTCCCCCTCCCCCTCCCCCCTACCCGCCCCTCCCTCCATGCAGATTACGTGCAGCGGTACGCCCGACCCGAACGAGTGCTAGGGCACAACCCGGCAGCGGTGAACAACAAGAGTAGCGACGACGAGGAGGCGGAGGTGGATGGCGAGGGAGACCAGAAGATGGGGGACGGGGAGGGGGCCGGAGAGGAGGAGTCGGAGGGGGGGTTCCTTTCCTCGAGCGAGGAGGAGGACAGCTGAAGAGGTCTGAGCTAGGCGGGTGGGTTGGTTGGTGTGTATGCAACGAGCCAAGAATACAAATGCCGTCGCCCATTTCAAGCACACCAAGACCAGCTCTCTGGGTGGGAGAGATTGGAGCGGCAGGCAGGATGCTTGTGTGTGTGTGTTTGTGTCTCGAGGTCCAGGTAGTGCCCGGGCAATGGGAGGTGGGAGTGGAAGGCGCTTAGGCGGAGGACGGGAGTGCTGCGGGCGGAGCCTCCGAAACCACTTTGTTCTGCTGTGGCGATGGTCGTTGTGCAATCAGGCATCCGGGTAGGCAGATAGATACTAGTATACTGCGTACTGGGGGCCCCCGTGAGTACACTGTACACGTTGACATATGTGAGTGTGCGTGTTTTAATGACATTTGTGCGTATGCACATGTATGTTTGTATGTATGTATGTGTGAGTGTGTGTGCGGAAGAGCTAGCAGAGTCCAGCCTAGGGGATCTGGAAGAGGGTTTCTGTACCGGTTGATGAACCGGGGGTTAGAAGGGTCGGGGGTCCTCGAGTTGTACAGGACCTGAGAGGTGCTCTGCTGCCTACTATGACGGACATACCGACATACATACATGCACGAGCGGGGAGAGGTAGCGTCGGAATAGAGCTGTGGGGTGTGAAGACGAGGTGAGGTGAGAGGAGAGGAGAGAAGACGGGGGGAAGGACGAGGGGGTCCAGGCGGCCGCCGCTCTGACAGGCAGATGCGAGGTGAGGTGAGGTGAGGTGAGGCGTAGGAAAGATTAGAGCGGCGGTCGGCCAGGAGGAGCGAATAGTCGATAAGGCGCAGACGAGGGGTGGAGGGAGAGGGGGGCTGGAAGAAGTGGAAGAAGGAAGACGAGGAGCTGATATGTGTGTGCCGTGTGTGTGTGTGTGTGTGTGTGAGAGCGCACTTTTGACCCCGTCCAGCCCCAATCTCCCCCCTAAAAAACCACCGTTGAGGTCTTGTGTTAATAAATAGGGGCCTTACAGGTGCCGTACCGGATATCCAACTTCATTGCTATGGGAGCCCGTCCGGTCCCCTCCCCCGCTTAGTCGCGCGGTGCACTGGTGGCTACCTGTGGGCCTCGTGTGGGCCCCCCATGGAGAGGGACTTTTGGGATGGCGGTGATGGCGGTAGGGTGTAATAGGTAGGGTATAGGGTAGCACGGTGTTTTCCGGTTGTCTTGTTTCCTTCCCTCTCCCTCTCCCTCTCCCTCTCCCTCTCCCTCTCCCTCTCCCTCTCCCTCTCCCTCTCCCTCCACATCCACTCCCCGAACCCGAACGTCTGACCTGTGTTATTACAGCGACATAATTAATGAGGCCCTAATCGACATAAGTACATACATACGTACATATACACGATGTTTTGGTCACCGCGCGGGAAAGAGGGCTCGTCGGCGTGGGTGACGGCGGTGCGCCTTCAGGTCGCCGCCTCGTGTGATGGAAGTTGCGGAGATTAGTTAGGGTTAGGATTTGATGATGTTGGGGGAGGGTTACGTCCCCGTCCTGGCAGAAGCCGCCAACTTGTTGGGGAATGTGTGCCATGAAGGAGCTGGGGGAGCTTGGGGAGTTGGTTAGGAGGGTAGGAGGAGAAGGGAACTGGCGATGAGGCGGATGTCCGGGGGGGCAGGGCGCCAAGGAGAGCAGGCTCGTCCCCCATGTGTATTTAGGAGTGGCAGCAGCAAAGGCTCTGACATGTCTATGTGTATATATGTATGTGTGTTTTTGCGGGTTGTATGTGTGTGCGGGTGTGTATGTACACACAGCGCCCCGGGGGTGTCCTGTTGGGACTGTTGGATTGCGCGGGAGCGGACGTGTGCCGGTGCCGAGGGACACATTGCGCGGCATCTGCATGCCGCTGCTGCTGCTGTTGTTGTTGTGGTCCTGCTGCTACAGCTACTATTTCTACTACCACTGCTGATGTCGCTGTTGTTTCATCCATGTATTCCCCTCTCTTTTATCTTCTGTACTTTACGGGTATCCTTATGTACTTTAGTGCGACAGTGGTAGTAGGTGTGTAAGGCCAGGGCTGTACATCGCACGCGATTCGACTTACCCCCGTTGCCTCGCGTCTGGGGTAAAATGGCTCGGAAGATACGTGGCGTGTTTCGCACGCATCCGCTTCTTTAACTTGAGCCTGACGTCATTGTCGAGAGAGGGGAGGCTTCCTATTTATTGGGGAAGAGGGAGGAGGGGTCCCCTGTGTGGTGCGATTGTGTGCTGGGCGGAATGTGGAAGAGCGCACGGCGGGGTGCGCAGGGGGGGGTCATTTTGCGACTGTGCCTGGCGATCATACGCGTTGTAGGTAGGCTAGGAGGAAAAGCCGTCAACACCTTAAAAGAAGAAGAACAAGAACACAAGACGAACTTTTAAAATCTGTTGACTTTAAAATCTGCGCCTCTGAGGATGCGAGTTTGTGGGAACAGGGCAGAAGACTGGAGTAGGGCGGCAGGCGGGTGCCCTCTGCGCCCGCTGCCTCGCAACCTGCCGCCCTATGGTACGGCAGGTCGGGTCCGTGCCGAGAGAGCCCTGCCCTGCCCTGCCCAGCCCTGCACACCATATCAGCCTCACGGCAATAGTGCACATGCCGGCAGTTGGAGATGGGGAGGTGGCTCGCGAGGGCCGTCAGAGGCCGTGGTGCGATGGTGGTGGCGGTGGGGCTCTCGGAGCGGCCAGTGGTGGGACCACATTCGACTTACCAAGCAGCAGCGACAGCCGCCTGTGCGGGACGTCGCTCGAGAATGGCGACAAGGGGGGGTGGGGGGGGCGGCTGCATCTCCCACCCGCGCGCCCGTGTGTGTGCATGTGTGCGGCCCTCCCCGTGGGTCTTCAGCCCATCAACCATTAGCTCCCGAAGCAGCCAGGCGCACACTCATCTTCATCTATGCCCCGTGTGCGCGGCACTTCCCTTGCTTCCCATCCTCGATGGCCGCCGGGCTCCTTCACTCCTTCCTCTCCCCAAAATTTCCCACATGCCGACGGGATTTTGAATGAATGCACGAAAGGACAGTCGCGACAATCTGCCGCGTTCGCGAGTTGCTATGCTGCGGAGAGAGAGAGGGAGGGGGAGGGGGAAAGAGAGCGGGCCCCTCTTGCGCCGGGGGCCTGTGATAGATAACGTATCCGAGAGGCGCGCGGAGGCGGCCCCCTGCCGTCACAATACGATGGGAGGCGCAATAAATGAAATGTTCATCTGGTAAAGTAATTTTGCCGTATGTGAACCAGCTGCCCGGGGAGAGGGGCTGTTCAGTAAACCTATCGATTTTCGCGAAAGCGTTGCTTGCAAGGGAAACCGCGGGGGGCGCAGGGCGCAATGCGGGAGGCCTCAGGAGCTGCTATGTCGGTTAAAGGCAAAGCTGCCTGGCAGGCAGACAGCTTGGGAGGGGGACCAACATCGACGATGTTGGGGGAGTGCGGCGGCGCAGCGTGTGTGCCTTGTGCGGCGGCTGGCTGTGTGTGTGTGTGTGTGTGTGTGTGTGTGTGTGCCATCAGTTCTGAGGGGGCGAGAGGGCGAGAGGGTTAGGCTAACCTCGCCCTATCACACCCTCAGAACTGACGGCGATATCAGTGGGAGCAGTGAGTGGTGAGTGGTGGGGGGTGGAATATTGGGGCCCCAGTAATGTCACAATGACTTACCAGCGACCCAGCCACCATGAATTGCTGCCCGGTCCTGCAGCCTATACGCCGCTCAACATGCCGCCTCTTAGTAAGGTTCAAACCCTCCTCAGGACTTCAGGCGATCGGCTTAGTGATACAGGAATCCTTCTGGCACCTGGCAGCGCCTGGCTGCACCTGGCTGCACCTGGCTTCTGTATTGTTGTTACATATGGCTTCTAGAATAATAAAGGTGGACGCCTCAGGCGGTTCACGTGATCCGAGGGGCGCCGAGAGTAGTGCCGATGCTGATGTCTCGGCCCGGCTATGCCTGTGGTCGCACAGAAGCTGTGTGGGCTGGTTCGAGACGGTCTCGCAGTGTACTTTTCACTAAGGCTGGTAACCGCCGCAAGCCGCAACCAACAGCCTCACGACCCAGGGGACGCAATGCCCCGAGGTATTCATACCATATTGATACATCTTTATATGCAAAGTGTTGTTGAAAGGGTAATGGCTCATTTTTTCAGGCCAAAAAATTTGCGGGATAGCCCACTCGCGGCTTGGCCGCGGAGGACCGTGTCGGTGTGTTTCTCGGTACAGGAGGGTAGAAAGCGAGCTGGACTCTTGCCAATGCCCAGTTTACCCCTTCCCTAGAATGTTTATGGATAAATCATTCGTAATGTAAAGGCTGTAACACAGAGAGGAAGAAAGTGTGTGCGTGTGTCTGTGTGTCTCACCAGTGGGAAAGGCACATAATTGACTCCTAGATAGTCAAGACGTTTACGGGACAGGCCCTGCTCCGGCTCGTCCACAGCGACCACATGCATGATAATCACGCATGAGTTCTTCATCTCGACGCTGATTCATGTCGTTTAATTGTGCATTCCGCATGGCCGCTACATTTTGAAAAGAAGGACGCATAACATCTTGAGCTAGGAGCTGCTAAGGAGTTCGCTCCCAGAGCAGGTGTTTTCCGACGGTAGAGCGAAGATATGTATGTAACAATATCTTTAGTCAGTTAATTAACTGAGCTGCAATAGTTCGTGCCCGTTAACCAGGCGTGGCGATGGGCAGGAGGCTGTCGCCCGGCCGGGTTGGGACTGTGAGTGCCCCCGTTTTTTTAATGGTTCAATGTCCACAAATAGCGATGTCGAAACATAATTCACACACATCACACATGATTCTACCTGCTCATAAAGGTTTGCCTGTATTGCTTGGCGGTGTTCGCCGCGTCAGTCGCGTCGATCGGGTGCCCCAAGGGCTGCTCCGAGCATGGAACCTGTAACGAGGAGATGGGTAGGTAAGTATTCAATCAAACCACGTGTATGTCTATTCCAATAGTGTAACTCCTATAATCTGTTTTGATCTGATTTGATCGTTAAAAAGCTGGAACGACCGTCGAGTCATGTCGCTGCTGACCGCTGCTGTTTTCTCCGCGATTACAAAATATTGCAAGCAGACGCAATCCACTATTAATCTTTTAGATTTTAAGGCGCTAGAATATTATTCTATTAGTCTCAGAATATGGAAATGAACTGTGCAAACCAATTCGATGATCCGCAGGTGTGACTGTCCGCGCCACCGTGCGGGGCTCGCTTGTGAAGAGGAGTTGGACGCCAAGGCCCTTTCAAAGCGCTGCTTGAAGCTGGGATATCCAGACGTGCAAAACTGCCTCAGCGGCGACAACCGCTGCCTCAACGGCTGCAACTCCAGGGGAGCTTGTCTGGCGGGGTTCTGCCACTGCCAGAAAGGTCAGGAGACTGAGAAGCTAAGGACTGCACCTGTTTTCCTTGCCGATACGTTGCAAAGGCAATTGGCTGCCGATGCGTTGCACAGGGGACACTCACCGTCGTGTGGGAAATGATCAGAATTACATACAGCTCTACAGCATGGACACGCCACAGGACGCCACTTAGGCCACCATTGGTTGCCAACCAAGGAAACCCTGTGAATAGACATCTGCTGTTGCTGTTGCTTTTGGGTTTTTTGTTGTTGATGGGGTGTTACACTGTAGGCGGCTCGTCCCGAGAAAGGAAGAGCACAGGCGGCCCTGACCGGACCGAAACACAGCGCAGGGACGGGCGCGCGGCTCTACGTCCGTCTGTTCCTCCGCGCGCGCCTCATTCCCTCACTCACGCCAACCGGGACGCTCTCCCAGCCCTTGGCTAGGCAATACAGCGGTTGTTGTTGTTGTTGTTGTCCCAAAGGTTCTGAACGGAAGGATTCGACAGTGCTTCACAGGGCATGAGTCCAATGACGCCACATCAACCCACATCGAGACCAAACATCTCAAAAAAGTGACTAGACAGACCATACACGATCATCTACGCACCACTGTTCAGGTCCAACGTATTTGGACTCAAACACATCGACTATTGGTGATGCACCCGCACACCCGGTGGTGTTGGTGAAGCTTGGTTTCGGTGCTGAACTGCTGATGTTGGTGGTGTGATGCGCGGCGCAGGTTTCTTTGGCGCCGACTGCGCTTTGTCTCTGGGTGCGGATGGCAAGCCACAGGTGCTTGCGGACCGGGGCTACCGAGCTCGCTCCAGGGGGCCTCGGGTCTACGTGTACGACCTGCTACCCAGCATGACAACATGGTAGGGCGGGGAGGGAGGGAGGAGGGAGGGAGGTTGTGCGGGGAGCGGGGGAGGGGGAAAGCGGGGCGCGGGTATGTCGGGCGGGGTTTGCTTGTAAAGCGGTGGACGCCGGGCAGTTGCCATCGGCCTTGTTGGACGAGTGACGCATGTTCGCTCAAAACCAATCAGCAGCAGCACCAGCAGCACCAGCAGGATCAGCAGCATCAGCAGCAGGTGCTTTTTCCCCCCCATACCCCTCCATAAACACACATTGAAGCTGCCGTATATGCCGTACAACAGGCTCAACGACATGCGTCTGGACCGGCCCACCATGCGGCTCTTCCAGGAGCGAGTCACGGCCACGGGAGTGCGTGTGGGGGATGGCGACACGGCCGACTGGTATTTCATACCCGTCACGCTGCGCCATACCGCCGACGCTTACACGCTGTCGGCGGCCGTGTCGTACATACGGGAGATGCATCCGTGGTGGAACCGCACGCACGGCCATCGGCACTTCGTCATCGCGATAGGTACGGTACGGCATCAGTACGTCAGCGCAGTAATCAGCTAAGTTGTTGCTTCTAAACCTTGAGCTTTGCGGCAATCAAACGAGCTTCCCAGAGACACTGGAGGTGATCCCGAGGGGCCACCAATGAGTCATGGCGCTTGGTAGTGTGCATGACGCGCTATACCCTGTTCAGCTCTTTTCCTGACACTCACTAATGCTGATGCTGCTGATGATCGATCGGGGAACGAGCCGGGCAATGTGCAGGGCAATGTGTGGCACCGCAGCCCCGAACGGAACTGAGAAGTAGAGGGATGAACCGGCGGCTGGGGACATCAGATCCCGTGCAGTTTACATGGCCGTGATAAGATAAATGTACGATCCAGGTACGACCCAGTATTGTACGGACCCACGAGACGCTCTCAAACGGCACCCGCACAGGTGACATGGGCCGTCTGGAGTCGGAACGCGGTCGCCAAAGCACCAACGTGACGTTCGTGACGCATTGGGGCCTGCACGCTCCGAAACTCTTCTCCGGTTGGAAGGCCTCCCACCGTAACGCCACCGACATCGTGCTGCCAGTGTATCTTGGGCCCCATAAGTTGTCCCGCATGGGCATTTTCACGTCCCGCCTTCACCCCAAGTTCGCCAC
>NW_003307594.1:338498-341527 GCF_000143455.1 Volvox carteri f. nagariensis
ACTGTCTGTCACAGCGCACATAGGCTACTCGGGGGGGACCGGCAGCTGGTGAGAAGGTTGGGGGCAGGTGGGGACTTGGTGCGTACATGCGTGGCGTTGACCGTTGCTGTACCAGTTCAGCCCCTATGGTTGTTGTCTCTCCCTGTCGTACACGTACACGTACACGTACCTGTGTGTCAGTTGCCGGTTCCAACCGTCCCAACCGCCCCGACCAGGTACATTTCCACCACTGGAACCGCACCGGGTACTTCATACAGCTGGGAGACCGGCACTACGCCAAGCACCTGCTCACGTCCAAGTACTGCTTCGGGCCCACGGGAGGGGGACACGGTGGGAGAGAGAGCGGGGGAGGAAGGGGGGGAGGAAAAGGGGGGAGGAAAGGGGGGAGGAAGGGGGGAGGAAGCGGGGGAAAAAGGGGGGAAAAGGGGGGAAAAGGGGGGAGGGTGTGTGCGGGTACCTGGGCATAGTGAGGGTTCGCCTGGACGGGGCAGTGTGCACTGTCGTACACCTGAAAGGTGCCGTCCATCCTTCCCGCACCTCCTCCCTCCATCTTCAAGTGGAGGTATTCATCCCCCGGGGGGGGGGATGTAATGTTTGAGTCTCTCCATGACCGACGGGCACCCCGGGCCGGTCCCGGAGCCGTCGTACCAGCTATGCCGGTCCTGACCGTTCCTCGCTCCTCCCCTAACTCTCCGTGCCAGTCACCGTAATTTCCCCTTCAACGTTCGCATCACACAACAACTTTCCCGCACCTCGCCACTCCGGGCCGTCGTGCACGCGCCACCTAATTCCCCACCCTGCTCCTGGCGATCTTCATTCCAACCGCTAACGGACGACGCCAACCGCCGTTACCCGCCAAATTTAAACCAACCAGGTCAGCGCCAGGTAAGCGCGAGTTTGTGGTCGTCATTGATTTACAGTTGAGACGGGGGACCGGGGCGTGAGGAGGCACTCTTCCTCCCATTCCCATCGCTCGTCGCTATGATGCCGTTGTCGAGTCAATGATCGGAGTCAGATGTCAAAGAGCGCAACGGCGCGAAGGACCCCACGTAACCCCCCAACCATAAGCTTCTACGGCTATGTTCGCTCTTAAGGGCCAACACCACCTCCCTACCACGGAATGTTTCCGTATGTCCCCATCCTCCCACCTGGGTGAGCGTGTACGTGATGCGTATGTTTCCGCCCCTTTCCCTCCCTCCCTCCCCTCCCCTCCCTCGTGTACGGCACCGCAGATGCAGGCTGTCCAGGCGGGCTGTGTTCCCGTGGTTATCTCGGACGACGTGTTGGAGGCGTTTGAGCCCTTCCTGGACTGGAACACATTCGGTGTGAGGCTGGCGGAGGCAGATATACCCCGGATGCATGAAGTGCTGGAGGCAATCAGCCCGGAGGTGGGCTGGAGGGGGACGGGGAGGGGAGGGGAGGGGAGAGGTTGGGGGTGGGGATGGAGTTGTTGCTGCCTGCTGCCTGCTGCCTGCTACAGGTATGGAGTGGTGTGATGTTGTCCTCCTGCTTGATGCCCTGCAGGAGTATGCTCATAAGGAGGTGCTGCTCCGCTGCGCCGCCCAGCACATGGCGTTCAGCACTGTGACGGGGTCGTACATTGGGGAGTCGGGTCGGTACGACGCGTTCGAGACGCTTCTTGAGATCCTCCGCGCCAAGGCCGCCCACCCGGACACCCCCCCCGAGCAGCTGCGGCAAGTGGACCCCCAGCTGGATGCCTTCTTGGACTGCAGGGACCCGAACGACCCGGATATGGCACCAGCACCAGCAACAGATGGAGGAGCAGCAGCTGGAGGAGCAGAAGCGGGAGGAGGAGGAGGAGGAGGAGAGGTCGACGGCACGACCCGTGGCGACGGTGGCAGCGATGGTGGCAGCGAACAGCGGCTACAGGAGTCATCTTCCAGCGCCGACAGCGACAGAGGCAGCAGCCGCAGCCGCCTCTCAGTCGTCCCCACCAGCTCAATGATCAGCAACATGCGGCTATGCAGTGTATCCCCCTTTGACGCTGGAGATTCGGACACGCCCAGTTGCAAGTCCCTCAGGACCCAGCGTCGAGGGGCCCTGTACGGTGGCCAAATGTGCTGCCGCCAGCCGACTGAGCTGGCAGCGTGCCCGCGGCCCTGGCCATAGGGCCCGGCCCGGGACTGGGCGCAGCCCTGTTCAGCCCAACAAAACACATCATCCTTTAGTCTGGCGGGGCGTGTGTGTATTGATGGAGAGGAATCTGTTCTGTCTGTCGTCAGCTTCGGACCAGCCTGCTGGGGGGAGGTTGCCGTGCCGCTTCGTGGCAGCGGCCTGGAACCTTGGTAAATCAGTTCTTGGTAGTAGGCTCAGCCGGCATTTGACTCGCGCTCACTCGTGCCACCTGCACACGGCGCGAGTCGCGGCGATGTTTCCGTTTATGTTCAGTCATTGTGAGCTGACTCCTACTCGAGCAGCAGGGACAGCAAGGACAGTCCCCGGGGATTGGACCCCCCCGAGGAAATACACACGCACGTCTGTGTCTGTATGTCAGTAAGTCTGTGTCAATATGTAAGTATGTATGCATGTACGCATGTATGCATGTACGCATGTATGCATGTACGCATGTATGCATGTACGCATGTATGCATGGATGTATCTGTGTCATCGGCAAATTGAGTCCATGAGAAGCCGTAATGTTTGTCCACTGCACGGTTCTGAGCGATCGAAGGGTGCGGGCGGTAGTTTGTGTGTGTGTTTGTGTCTGTGTGTGTGCGTGTGTGTCTGTGTGTGTGTGTGTCTGTGTGTATGTGTCTGTCTGTCTGTCTGTCTGTCTGTCTGTCTGTCTGTCTGTCTGTCTGTCTGTCTGTCTGTCTGTGTGTGTGTAATGAAGTTTAGCTGTTATGCTGTCGGGCATGTCGCCGACGCGAGCACTAGATGCAATTCGATTACACACGTACACAATCAGCCACTTTAGGCCACGTGTCAGGCACGTGTGGGTGTGTTTTAGTAATCTGATCCGCGATGAAAAATTTGCAGTATATAATACACAAATTGCTCTACCGAAG
>NW_003307594.1:341577-343321 GCF_000143455.1 Volvox carteri f. nagariensis
CATCAAGGTTCCGGAGCCCTCGGACGAAGCTGAGCCCCTCCAGCTAGTTGCCGCCGGGCGAGGCCGTGGACCCAGCAGGACCCATACGCCTGGAGCAATTGATACCCTAGTTGACCATCAGCGTCAGCCGTCTGCCCAAAGCCGCCTGTCCCGGGGGCCGTAGCCGTGCATCTCATCCCTGCCCCGGCGTGGGTCGGCGGCTGTTCCAACTTGGAACATGGCCTTGAAGGCCCTCCCACCGTGGTGGATGTCCGCTACGGATCGAGCCGCTCCACTCCAAGTGCTGCAGGTGGTTCATCACTGGGCCCCCTTGTTCACCCCCCTCCGGCACCTCCCCCGGGGCCGATCCCCTGTGCCGCGCAGCGCTCGCAGGATTAGTGGCCTCGGATCCCATCCCGGTACGGACTCATCTGAACATGCCGGATTTCTGCGGGATGTAAACTGCCATCGACTTGCGACACGAGCCAGTACAAGCTAAAATGACATAAAATTAGCAGCAATGTCGTTGGGGTGTCGTGTTGGGACAATTTTAGATACCGCCAACGGGAGCTCATCGAATCTCCTCCGGGACCTCCCACTGAAGCAAGTCAGGACAGCCATAAACATAAAAGCAATTCAAATGTATGGAATATTACAACTGGAAGATCCGATGAGGATTGATTTGCAACGCAAGAGTTTGTACCCGTTCGAGGAGCGTAAGAAGGTTGATGCATGTGCACCGAGCTAAATCTTACGGCAGCGGGTAATGTTACCATGATTGTATTCACACAGCTGGGCTTGATACTTTTACTGAATTTTATTTATAAAGATGTTTGGTAGTTATAGTAATATCTCCTAAAGAATCAGGCATGCAGGGCCGCGCCCCCGTACACCGCCCGGTTGAGTTTATCACGCACCTACACATCAGAGCTAAGTTTGCACCTGCAGAAAGCAATTGAATAATGTTTAAATACAACTTTTGGTGGCCCCGTAGATAAAGACCTCGTTACGCACTATACCAAGCGTTGCTCCTGTAACCAAACCGTGATGAAAGCCATGTCGAGGCCATAGTTCAATAACACAAATATATAAATTGTGCTACCACCCTTGCTCCACTGATGCTGCCATAGTGTTCATTAATTGCCAAAAGCCTGACGATGGGTACAGGGCTTTCATGCAGGCGCAGCGCCGTTGGGACGGTAAGTTGGTGCTGTCAGTCGCATGTATATCTTTTAACAGGATTATTAATTTATATTTGCGCTGCTCATAAAGGTCTGCCTGTATTGCTTGGCGGTGTTCGCCGCGTCAGTCGCGTCGATCGGGTGCCCGAAGGGCTGCAGTGAACATGGAACCTGTAACGAGGAGATGGGTAGGTAAGTAATCAACCACAAACATGCGATAACCTCAATACGGAAGAATGTGTTCCTCCTACAAGCTCCGTGAGTGATATTACAGTTCAGTTCGATTCCTGCCCGTCGTGACGCTACCTCAAATCGTAATCGCAACATAAACCTCCGGATAATCAAAAATATAGAGCGCACTCTTCAATTCCTAACTTATGATTCATTTGTGTGCAAGCAATTTAAAACAACCTTACGGGGCCCTCACGAACTCAGGTGTGACTGTCCCCGTAAGCGTACGGGGCTCGCATGCGAGGTGCAGCTGGACCCTCAAACCCTCACCAAGCGCTGCTTGCAGCTGGGCTTTAAGACGTACCAACCTGCACTATCGATGACAACATAAGCCGCTGCCTCAACGGCTGCAA
>NW_003307594.1:343371-351013 GCF_000143455.1 Volvox carteri f. nagariensis
GGCGGGGTTCTGCCACTGCCAGAAAGGTCAGCAGCTGCTCATGCACGTGTCATCCTTCGGGAGGGGTCCAAGAGCGCGACGTGCCAAGGGTGGTTGGCGGTTAGGATTGCGGTTACGACTGTTTCCTGGTAGTGTTTCCTGTTTACAGAGACACCGCAGCTAGTCGTTGTGTGGCTGCACGCGCACATATCGCACTCGCTTTCAGAGAATGGGATGCGAAACATATTATACCCTTTTCAAATGGAAATATAGTCGTGTAGATTTGCAACCCTGCATCATGCCTTCATGCCACTTTCGAAGGACTGCCACAATCACTACCTCAACCACCACGACCACGACCACAACTATCACCACCATCACTGTCACCATCACCGCCATTCACGTTTCGGTGCTGAACTGCTGATGTTGGTGGTGTGATGCGCGGCGCAGGTTTCTTTGGCGCCGACTGCGCTTTGTCTCTGGGTGCGGATGGCAAGCCACAGGTGCTTGCGGACCGGGGCTACAGAGCTCGCTCCAGGGGGCCTCGGGTCTACGTGTACGACCTGCCACCCAGCATGACAACATGGTAGGGCGGGGAGGGAGGGAGGAGGGAGGGAGGTTGTGCGGGGAGGGGGGGAGGGACATTGCCATAAGAATTCAGAGATTTATATAAAGCAGCATCCTGGACATTACACACGTGCGCATGCTGTATTGGTGATATGGGTGGGAGGATTCGTCAACAGAATTGTAACTGAAAAACTCGGTGCTGCACGAGAAGCGTGAGAAGTCGAAGGTTCGCCAGTTATCGATTGCTCTATCAGTGGTAGCTTCTTCCTAAATTGTGACATTTTTAATGCTGAAACACCTCATATCTTTTTTTCTATCGCATTAGCAAAGCGAGCGCTCCTTCAGGCGTTTGTCAAACTGTGACTGCGTACGTATTATGTGTTGTTTGTGATTCAAATGGACATCTACTTTCTTTTATTTAAATCCACATGTTTTTATGCATAAGCAATGAGCATTAAAGCGATTTTGTTGTTTCTATTCTTATTGTCGAGGATGCTCGCAGGGGGAAACTCGCGACTACTTAGTTCCTATGATATCCGTAACAATCTACTTTTGTTTTCTGTATGTATATGGTTACGCCTATCGACCTAAGCATTCAGATACCATATTTTCTAATATTACTAAATATGCGCAATTAGAGCCGAAGCGTTTTCGATTAGGAAGGTGAAGGTTTGGGTAGCTGGAAGGATCTGGCGTGGTGTTGAGTGAGCGAGTGGTTGAAAGGATGAGTGAGTGTTCGAAACAGATGGCAGGGGCGGTTTCCCCGTGAAGTGGAGCCTAAGGGGCCGGGTGGTGCAGCTTTGCAAGTACGTAATGATATGCACAGCGCGACGGAGAGCTGAGGTGCTTTGCCGTTATGTCGATATGATGGGTGAAGCCAGCATACAGAATCTCTAAGATATTGAACACCGGGAGGGTTCTGGACCCCACGACATGGAGGCACAGTCCTCCGTACCCGCCACGCAACACAACACGGCATTAAATAACGATGTTTACAATTTTTCACTCTAAGGATCATTTCTGCCGTACGTGCCGTACAACAGGCGCAACGACATGCGTCTGGACCGGCCTACATTGCGGCTCTTCCAGGAGCGAATCACGGCCACGGGGGTGCGTGTGGGGGATGGCGACACGGCCGACTGGTACTTCATACCCGTCGTGCTGCGCCATTTCTGCGATGCAACCACGCTGTCGGCGGCCGTGTCGTACATACGGGAGATGCATCCGTGGTGGAACCGCACGCAAGGCCATAGACACTTCGTTATCGCGACAGGTACGGTACGGCATCAGTACAAAAACAGAATTCTATGACAAAATGCGCATTTTCAAAGTCTCCCCATGTCTTCCCATGTGGGGAAAAGCAGGGCATGACGATCCAGGCGCGACTCAGTATGATGTGTGGGACAGGGGGGTCATATCTTCAACTACTGGCCGCTATCCGGCAGACCCTGCCTTCCCCAGTATTCGGGGCACCCTCATCTAGTCACCCTAGCCAACGTCTTAGTGGATCGCTCAGGTTCAGCACCCACCACCGGCATCCAACGGGATCTGCCGGATGAACGGCGGCTCAACTCCGTTCCTTGTCAGGTCGCAGGTCAACTCAGTATGTACCGACCCACGGGTCCAGAAACTTACACGGCACCCCGCCTCCGCAGGTGACATGGGGCGCTCGGAGTCGGAACGCGGCCATCTGACCGCCAACGTTACTTTCGTGTCTTACTGGGGCCTGCACGCTCCGAAACTCTCCTCCGGTTGGCGGGCCTCCCACCGTAACGCCACCGACATCGTGCTGCCAGTGTTTCTGGGGTCTCCCAAACTGTCCCGCATGGGCATTTTCACGTCCCGCCTTCACCCCAAGTTTGCCACCAAGGCCCCACATGAGTTGCGGGAGCGGAATGGACCCATATTCTTCTTCGCAGGGTGGGTGAATTAGCGCTCAGCCTACTCGGGAACGTCGATATGGTGGAAAGCACGTGCACGGCTCTATATGCGTATATGTATGTGCGTGTATGTGCGTATCTATGTCTGTGGATGTGTATATTTTGTGTGCCATGGTCGTGAAGCATTGAGGCGCCCAAGCCCCCAAGCCGTTAGCCGTTAGAGTAAGAAGCACTTCAAGGTTGCCATCTGAATATGAGCTGTGAGCTCAACCGAACGTGAAACCCCTCACTCCCCCGCCCGGCCCCCCTTCCACGCTTTTAACATGAAAATGTTCAACCGCACATCCGCAGCCGAATTTGCGGCGACCACTCTAAACCTCAAGTTGACGGTGTGTGGCCTAACTGCAAGTCGCCCCATAATATGGGATATTCGGGGGGTACCAGGCAAAAGGTGAGACGGGCTCCAGACGGGAACATTAGTGCGTGTGGGGTAAGTAAGTCTGGATGTGTATGCCTTGGGTGCTTCCCCAATACTCTTCGTGCCACCCCAAGCGCACCTTGATGCTGGTCGTTGCCGTACCAGTTCAGCCCGTATGGTTGTTGTCTCCCCCTGTCGTACACACCCGTCAGTTGCCGGCCCCAACCGTCCCAACCGCCCCGACCAGATACATTTCCACCACTGGAACCGCACCGGGTACTTCATACAGCTGGGAGACCGGCACTACGCCAAGCACCTGCTCACGTCCAAGTTCTGCTTCGGGCCCACGGGAGGGGGACACGGTGGGAGAGAGAGCGGGGGAGGAAGGGGGGGAGGAAAGGGGGGGAGGAAAGGGGGGAGGAAGGGGGGAGGAAGCGGGGGAAAAGGGGGGAGGGTTTGTGTAGTGGTGGAGGGGAGGCGGCAGGGGACGAGGGAAGGGGATGAGGAGAGCGGACTGAATGCAGAGTGACCACCGTGTTGGTTGGCCTGCACTGAGGTTGTTGCCAGTGGTGGCGGCACTGTACGGTTTCGTCACAAATCCACGCACGCCAGGAAAATCTAAATGTCGAAGCTCCCTTGCCGTGCTAAATCAACATCATCGTGGCTCAGCACACCACCATGACTGCTGCAGCGAATTCGCAACTATCATACGGTCCTGTGGTCCAACGGCGCTGTCACAGCGTCCTTCTATGTCTTGCACACCTGCTATTTACCTTGCCACACTGCTGACCTGTCTCCATGTCCCAATGCCCCCCCTCCTCCCCTCCCCCTCCCCCTCCCCCCTCCCCCGGCGCCTGGTGCATCCTCAAAACCTCCTCATGCACGCGCACGACTGTACGACTGCGCCATAAACCACAAACCGGGGCGAATCTGCTGCCACCAAACACTTTTTATCCGCGGACATTGTTGCGTCGTCATCCCAACGGTCATCGTCCTGCTGGTCCACAACAACATGCAACTGTCACTAACCGCCAATTAACAATCATCAGGCCAGCGTCAGGTATGTTTGTAAGACGGTACGGCAAAGGCCGAAGCTTCCTAGTGTCCTCCTCCTCCTGTTCCGTTCGGTGTTAGTTCTCCCGCTCTCCCTTCCTTCCCCTTAGGACGTTCCCAAACCCCCTCCTCCTCCTCCTCCTCCTCCTCCTCCCCGTTTTATAACTCCTCTTAAACCCTAAAACTCTCAAACCTCCGAGAATCACATCTTCGCGTGGCCCCATTTCCTTCCTTTTCTCCTTTCTCGTGTACGAGTCCTGACTGTACAGCATTTGTTGTATCTCTTATTCCCTCGTTTGCATCTGTGTGTGATGCCCCCTATGTCCCTCCCTCCACTCCCTCCCCACCACCCACGTGCCTGCCCTCCTTCCCATCCATATCCCTTTCACACTTTCCTCGTGTGTTCCCGGATTCCTTCACCCCCTCCCTCCCTCGTGTACGGCACCTCAGATGCAGGCTGTCCAGGCGGGCTGTGTTCCCGTGGTTATCTCGGACGACGTGTTGGAGGCGTTTGAGCCCTTCCTGGACTGGAACACATTCGGTGTGAGGCTGGCGGAGGCAGATATACCCCGGATGCATGAAGTGCTGGAGGCAATCAGCCCGGAGGTGGGCTGGAGGGGGACGGGGAGGGGAGGGGAGAGGGTGGGGGTGGGGGTGGGGATGGAGTTGCTGCTGACTGCTGACTGCTACAGGTATGGAGTGGTGTGATGTTGTCCTCCTGCTTCGCTTGATTCTCTGCAGGAGTATGCTCGTAAGGAGGTGCTGCTCCGCTGCGCCGCCCAGCACATGGCGTTCAGCACTGTGACGGGGTCGTACATCGGGGAGTCGGGTCGGTACGACGCGTTCGAGACGCTTCTTGAGATCCTCCGCGCCAAGGCCGCCCACCCGGACACCCCCCCCGAGCAGCTGCGGCAAGTGGACCCCCAGCTGGATGCCTTCTTGGACTGCAGGGACCCGAACGACCCGGATATGGCAGCAGCACCAGCACTTGCAGCAGCAGATGGAGGAGCGGTCGACGGCAAGATGGATCGTTCCTCATTGCCCTCAGACCAGCACCAGCAGCAGCAGGGGCAGCGACAACAGCCCGGCCTAGAACTACCTTCCATAAGTGACAGCGACAGCGACAGCTCCAGCCGCATCCTTAGCAGCAGCAGGAGCAGCAGCAGCAGCAGCGGCGGCCGCAACACAGAGGAGGAGCGGCTGTGCAGCGTATCGCTACTGGACGAGGATGACCCTGCCGGGCACAGCTGCAGGTCCATCAGTGCCCGCCGCATGGAGACTCTGTTCGGAGGTTACATGTGTATCCGGAAACCGCTGGACCCGGCGGCCTGCCCGCGGCCCTGGCTGTGAAGGAATGGGGGGGTGGGGGTGGGCTGGCACAACCAGCCACCACCACCACCACCATCGTTATACACATGACCCACGGAGGAACTGCTTCCACTTCCCGCGCGCTGCTGAGAAGCAGACAGGGTAGCTGAGGCGAGGGGGTTGTGTGTGCGTTTGTATGAGCAAGTGTCGGCCAGCCGACCGGATGCATGCGTGAAAATGGAGAGGGCCAACTGGAGCCGTCGGGCCCCTCACTGGAGCCGATTCGAACGGGATGCTTGTGTCTGGATGCGGTGTTTGTAGGCCCCTTTTCCATGTCGATAGAGGCACCGGCCGCGAAGCCCCTTAAGGCTTAAGGCTACGGTTGCGCTGCCGAGCGAGGAGCGGCGGTGGTGAGCGTGCGTGCAGGGTGAGCAGGTGCGCGTGTGCTGTGTGTGCTATATGTGCTGTGTGTTAAAACACGCAGATTATACGACCTGGGGCTCGCGCGTTTCGGCAAGCGTCGAACGTAAAGCACAAGCTATGAGAAGAGAACAGGAGGAAATGGAGGAGAGGCATTCTTGAGGAGAGCGTGTGTATGTGTGTATTCTTAGGGGTGTGTGCATATTTCGAAAATGGAAAATACTGGAAAAGTAGCCCGGGATTAATGCAACGAACCATGAAGCAACAACGTTCGGGATTGCCAGGTGAGATAGGCGCTCGGATTGTAGTGAACCGAGAGTTGCTACGGGCGCCAGAGCGGGGGTGGGAGATGCGGGAGCAATGTGCACGTGTGTGTGTACGTGTGTGTACGTGTGTGTATGTGTGTGTATGTTAGATATTGATCCGGGCCTAGCAGGCGGAGAGGGGCGTGAGGGGCCAGAGAGAGTGTCTGTGTGTATGTGTGTGTGTGTGTGTGTATGTGCAAGGCATGGCATGTTAGAACTTGAGCCGGGGACACTGCTTATTACGCCAAAGTGCATAAAGGGATAATGTGAGTGCATCTAGAAATGACTGATGAGGCATCTAGAAATGAGAAATCATTTTTCTGAAAGGATTTGCTAGCAGACATTCCACTTCCCAGCGGTCTGGCCCAAGGCAGAATTGTGTTGGTGTCCTGAGAAAAGAAGCACCACCACCCCAGGGCTCCTGGTTGACACAGCACAGTAAGGTGCGTGCGCATTCTCGGACGTCCGTCTGTTTGTATGTAAGGAGTGCCGCGTGTCGACGTTGCCGGTGTGCCCGTTCTGACTCTGCATGTCTGTCAGAATCGTTTTCGTGTGACCACTCGTCATGAAGTGTGACCTCATGTCGAAAGGATTTTGCTATTGGCAGCATTTCCAATAGAAACGAATTGGTGTATTGTTTGGGCACACAACCCTTCCCTTTACCTGCCGTGAAGGCGCTACCTAGCACTTACATGGCCGGTATAGTTTCTTAAATTGACTTGCTTGCCGGCAATTAATGCACGGTTCTGAGCAATCGAAGGGTGCGGGCGATAGTTCGAGTTTGTGTATGTGTGTGTATGTGTGTGTGTATGTGTGTGTATGTGTGTGTATGTGTGTGTATGTGTGTGTATGTGTGTGTATGTGTGTGTATGTGTGTGTATGTGTGTGTATGTGTGTGTATGTGTGTGTATGTGTGTGTATGTGTGTGTATGTGTGTGTATGTGTGTGTATGTGTGTGTATGTGTGTGTATGTGTGTGTATGTGTGTGTAATGAAGTTTAGCTGCTATGCTGTCGGGCATGTCGCCGACACGAGCACTAGATGCAATTCGATTACACACGTACACAATCAGCCACTTTAGGCCACGTGTCAGGCACGTGTGGGTGTGTTTTAGTAATCTGATCCGCGATGAGAAATATACACACTATATTACACGAATTGCTCTACCGAAGCGAGCTTCGTGTTCGTGTTTTTTTCTGGTGTGTGTGGGGGGGAAGGTTTATGGATATCGCGGAAAGCCTTATCATCCCAACGGCAATTCCAATGGGTTGATCGAGTCTTCTCCCAATCTGTACAATCCAGCAATCGTTTGGGAGGTTTGGAACGACATGACGCCTGGATAGGTTCAGCGGTTCGGGAGGGAAAAGTACTTCAGTTGGGGGGGAGACCGCATTCGCACCCTTCGCTGACTCAATCGATTTTTTCTGTCAGTCGTCTGTTCTGTTCGCCGGTCGTTCCATGTGTCCGTCAGCACGTCGGCCTGCCGAAAGTACATGCGGTGGAAAGCACCAAGACATCGGGGTCGGAGGTTGCAATCAAGGTTCCGGAGCCCTCGGACGAAGCTGAGCCCCTCCAGCTAGTTGCCGCCGGGCGAGGCCGTGGACCCAGCAGGACCCATACGCCTGGAGCAATTGATACCCTAGTTGACCATCAGCGTCAGCCGTCTGCCCAAAGCCGCCTGTCCCGGGGGCCGTAGCCGTGCATCTCATCCCT
>NW_003307594.1:351867-353559 GCF_000143455.1 Volvox carteri f. nagariensis
TTTACAGAAACACCGCAGCTAGTCGTTGTGTGGCTGTTCGCGCACATATCGCACTCGCCTTCAGAGAATGGGATGCGAAAGATATTGCCCTATGTGTGTATGTGTGTGTGCATGTGTTACATGGTCGTGGGTGCGTCCCCGTACCTGCAAACCGCTCTAATACGAGCCGAGGGCTCAAGGGCTGCCAGATCGCCTTTAAGCACCATCCTACGTCGCACTTCAGACAAAGCAGGTGATATAGGCGACTAACGACCAAAGGGAACCATAGAGTTGCGGTGGGACCACATATGTTCCAGCATCCATGTCAGACGTTCAGGTTCCCACTTCACAGCGTCCTTCATATGCTCGAAGCGTGAAAAATCCATACCAGATCTGATATTGCCGTATACCGGACATTCCAGCAAAATTCGCTTCCTATCTTCAGTATGGCTATCGGTGCCGCAGCAGGGGCATACTCGCTCCTCCCTCAATATACAACGCCGTCCCTTACGCGCTCTGTTCACTGCTAATGCCCAACAGCAAAGCATAAACTGCATAGGCTTGCGATCCGCTGAACGCGGGATAAACGTTACGATATGCGGGAGCATCTTCTTCCTGCGCGCTCGTTCCGCCGCCAGACCCATCCCATGCTTACATTTCGCCATGTAAATTTCTGGTTGCTTGCCGTCTGACGGGTACACGTCTGGCTGGACATCTACACGCGTATGCCTCCAACCACTTATCATTCGGTCCTTGAACTCCAATACCACACCTTCTGCCGATGGCCTGTTCGTTAGCCATTCAACCCGTTCGCCTACCTCATGTAGCCCTTGCGGGGCCTCTTTCCATACGTTGTGCCCCAGAAAACTTAGAAAACGGAGGAGTAGTGTCCCCCATCCAGCCCCTTCGGGGTTGGAGAGGGACTCTACGACCCCGTGTCGCAAAACTTCATCTGCCATGGACCCCGAACTGTAAACGGCTTCCACAGGGTTCCATCGGCTTGAAAGCGTGGTAGTGTAGGGGTAGCCGCGACAATTCAGCGAACAGGAGGCGGTGCGCCTGCCCGACAGCTCCCACAATTTCCGCATGAATGATACCTAAAGCAGCACCGCTCCGTCATTCAGATATGCCTCAAAGGGCCCCTCTGCAATTTTCTCGCGTCACTCCGCATCCTGAGCCTGTCCAAGACTTGAGCTAGTATTAGCGGTCCCCCAACTTGACTTTGCCATATAACAGTACACTTTGCAATATAGACCCACACTGGACATATGGTCCATGTAGATTTGCAACCCCGCATCATGCCTTCATGCCACTTCGAAGGACTGCCACAATCACTACCTCAACCACCACGAACACGACCACGACCACGACCACGACCACGACCACGACCACGACCACGACCACGACCACGACCACGACCACGACCACGACCACGACCACGACCACGACCACGACCACGACCACGACCACGACTATCACCACCATCACTGTCACCATCACCGCCATTCACGTTTCGGTGCTGAACTGCTGATGTTGGTGGTGTGATGCGCGGCGCAGGTTTCTTTGGCGCCGACTGCGCTTTGTCTCTGGGTGCGGATGGCAAGCCACAGGTGCTTGCGGACCGGGGCTACAGAGCTCGCTCCAGGGGGCCTCGGGTCTACGTGTACGACCTGCCACCCAGCATGACAACATGGTAGGGCGGGAAGGGAGGGA
>NW_003307594.1:353917-355483 GCF_000143455.1 Volvox carteri f. nagariensis
GTCCACTTCATGGCGTCTTCATATGCTCGAAGCGTGGGAAATCTATATCAGATCTGATTTTGTCGTACAACGGGCAGTCAAGCAAAATGTGTTTCTCGTCCTCGATATGGCTGTCAGTGTCACAGCAGGGCTGGTATATGCGCAATAAGAGCCGAAGCGTTTTTGGTTAGGAAGGTGAAGGGGTAGTTTGGGTAGCTGTAAGGATCTGGCGTGGTGTTGAGTGAGCGAGTGGTTGAAAGAATGAGTGAGTGTTCTAGCAGGTTGCAAGGGCGGTTTCCCCGTGCAGTGGAGCCCCTCAGGGGCCGGGTGGTCCTGCAGTTTGGCAATTACGTAATGATATGCACAGCGCGACGGAGAGCTGAGGTGCTTTGCCGTTATGTCGATATGATGGGTGCCGCCAGCATACAGAATCTCGAAGATATTGAACACCGGGAGGGTTCTGGACCCCACGACATGGAGGCACAGTCCTCCGTACCCGCCACGTAACACAACACGGCATTAAACGACGGTGTTTACAAATTTTCACTCGAAGGTCCATTTCTGCCGTATATGCCGTACAACAGGCTCAACGACATGCGTCTGGACCGGCCCACCACGCGGCTCTTCCAGGAGCGAGTCACGGCCACGGGGGTGCGTGTGGGGGACGGTGACACGGCCGACTGGTACTTCATACCCGTCACGCTGCGCCATACCTGCGATGCAACCACGCTGTCGGGGGCCATGTCGTACATACGGGAGATGCATCCGTGGTGGAACCGCACGCACGGCCATCGGCACTTCGTCATCGCGACAGGTACGGTACGGCATCAGTACAAAAACAGAATTCTATGACAAAATGCGCATTTGCAAAGCCTTCTCATGTCTTTCCATGTGGGGAAAAGCAGGGCATGACGATCCAGGCGCGACCCAGTATATACCGACCCACGGGTCTAAAACCTTACACGGCTCCGCAGGTGACGGGGGGCGCTCGGAGTCGGAACGCGGCCATCTGACCGCCAACGTTACTTTCGTGTCTTACTGGGGCCTGCACGCTCCGAAACTCTTCTCCGGTTGGAAGGCGTCCCACCGTAACGCCACCGACATCGTGCTGCCAGTGTTTCTTGGGCCCCATCAATTGTTCCGCATGGGCATTTTCACGTCCCGCCTTCACCCCAAGTTCGCCACCAAGGCCCCACAGGAGCTGCGGGAGCGGAATGGACCCACATTCTTCTTCGCAGGGTGGGTGAACGTGCAGGCTATGTGCCCAATGTTTGTATGGATGGAAAGAAAGGTATGAGGTCCGCGTGTTGCGATATTGATTTAAACGCCCCGTGCGTTGTGTTTTTCCGTGTATCCCATGCATATGTACGTGTACGGTATGTGCGTGTACGGCACTAAGGAAGATCACTTAATCGCCATCGCACCCTCCTTCCATACAGCACCCTCATTACAACCTCCGACCACTTAAGAACCCCCCTCACTCTCCCCCTCGCTCTCCCTCGCCCCCTCTCTCTCCCCCTCCCTCTCCCCCTCCCTCTCCCCCTCCCTCTCCCCCTCCCTCTCCCCCTCGCTCTCTTTCTCTCCCTC
>NW_003307594.1:355859-366426 GCF_000143455.1 Volvox carteri f. nagariensis
GGGGAGGAAGGGGGGGAGGAAGNGGGGGAGGAAAGGGGGGAGGAAGGGGGGAGGGTGTGTGTAGTGGTGGAGGGGAGGCGGCAGGGGACGAGGGAAGGGGATGAGGAGAGCGGACTGAATGCAGAGTGACCACCGTGTTGGTTGGCCTGCACTGAGGTTGTTGCCAGTGGTGGCGGCACTGTACGGTTTCGTCACAAATCCACGCACGCCAGAAAAATCTAAATGTCGAAGCTCCCTTGCAGCGCTAAATCGACATCATCGTGGCTCAGCACACCACCATGACTGCTGCAGCGAATTCGCAACACCAATCACAGCACCCATACCTGGCATACTGGCAGCACGCACCATGGTAGCAGCTTTCCATTGCCATGTAACCCAATAATCCTCCATCTAATTATCCATACCCACATTCTATCCACCACCACCTATCCGGCTCACGCACATCCCTGACCGAACTTCCGGAAGCACTGCGGTGGCGGAAGAGAGCGCTGCTGAAAAGGTTGCATGGCAGGGCTTCAGCTTCACCATGGTTCAATTCTGTATCATACGGTCCTGTGGTACTATGGCGCTGTCACAGCGTCCTTCCAGCGGCTCCTTGCCTTGCCACACTGCTGACCTGTCTCCATGTCCCAATGCCCCCCCTCCTCCCCTCCCCCTCCCCCCTCCCCCGCCGCCTGGTGCATCCTCAAAACCTCCTCATGCACGCGCACGACTGTACGACTGCGCCATAAACCACAAACCGGGGCGAATCTGCTGCCACCAAACACTTTTTATCCGCGGACATTGTTGCGTCGTCATCCCAACGGTCATCGTCCTGCTGGTCCACAACAACATGCAACTGTCACTAACCGCCAATTAACAATCATCAGGCCAGCGTCAGGTATGTTTATACGACGGTACGGCAAAGGCCGAAGCTTCCTAGTGTCCTCCTCCTCATGTTCCGTTCGGCGTTAGATCTCCTGCTCTCCCTTCCTTCCCCGTAGGACTTCTCAAACCCCCTCCCCCCCCTCCTCCTCCCCCCTCCTCCCCCCTCCTCCTCCTCCTCCTCCCCTTTAGAAACCCACCTCTGTGGGTTTTGTAACTCCTCTTTCCGGTTTTGTAACTCCTCTTTCCGGTTTTGTAACTCCTCTTTCCGGTTTTGTAACTCCTCTTAAACCCTCAAACCTCCGAGAGCCACATCTTCGAGTGGCTCCACTTCCCCTCCCTTTTCCTTTCTCGTGTTCGGGTCCTGACTGTACGGCATCTGTAGTATTTCTCATTCCCTCATTGTTTCCTGGGAAATTATCAAACGTTACAAAGGGTACAACCTGCACGCAATTGAAATAATTCTTCCTTCGGTAGGTGGAGGCCGGGTGGAGGCTCCAGCTACCCAGTACTGCAATAGTCAAGAGGGGAGTGCCAGAGCCCCCTCTTGAATGGCGGGCGGGACTCGCCTAATTAGCCAACACTTCATAGAGCCACGCGGGACAGCAGTGGGCAGCTGGCGCCCACGCTGAACTAAATCTCCACCCGGGGATTCATCATATATATACCCCATGGACTGCTGTGTCCCCGGCAGCAGGCCATCGCCTGCACCTATCTCACTATGACACTTTGGGGGCCGTGGTACCCCGTGGATCACCGTTGATGGGGCCCCCGGCAGCAGGCAGGTGCCTAGCCCCTCAACCAACCCCGAAGCGCGGCAGCACAATCTCACCACTCTTACTCTTGCCTCGGTGCTTTCTGCTTGGCTTACTTCGGCGGGCTCATGCGCTCTCCTTCGTAACATGGCCCATGTTATTGCAGAGGTAGCAGGGGGCCCCCGGGTGCACCCCTTTTGACGGCCACCTGCTGCACCGCGTCCCTCCCTCCCTCGCATCAGCTGCCCCTTCACGGCCAGTTTCACAACCAACTTTTCTGAGTTCACTTTAAAGCTTTAAAGGTTTTTTCTTCTTACTCTCAGAAAACCCTAAGTTAGCGACTGTGTGCATAATGATGTAACGCCCCCGATGTCCTCCCCCCTCCCCTCCCTCCCCCCTCCCCCCCTCCCCCCTCTCCCTCCCCTCCCCCCCACCCGCCTTCCCTCCCTCCCCACCTCCCCCCCCATCCATATCCCTTTCACACTTTCCTCGTGCGCTCCCGGATTCCTTCACCCCCTCCCTCCCTCGTGTACGGCACCGCAGATGCAGGCTGTCCAGGCGGGCTGTGTTCCCGTGGTTATCTCGGACGACGTGTTGGAGGCGTTTGAGCCCTTCCTGGACTGGAACACATTCGGTGTGAGACTGGCGGAGGCCGATATACCCCGGATGCATGAAGTGCGGGAGGCAATCAGCCCGGAGGTGGGGTGGAGGGGGACGGGGAGAGGGGAGGGGGGGGGAGAGGGTGGGGGTGGGGGTGGAGGGGAGAGGGGAGGGGAGAGGGTGGGGGTGGGGGTGGAGTTGTTGCTGCCTGCTGACGGCTACAGGTATGGAGTGGTGTGATGTTGTCCTCCTGCTTGACTCCCTGCAGGAGTATGCTCATAAGGAGGTGCTGCTCCGCTGCGCCGCCCAGCACATGGCGTTCAGCACTGTGACGGGGTCGTACATCGGGGAGTCGGGTCGGTACGACGCGTTCGAGACGCTTCTTGAGATCCTCCGCGCCAAGGCCGCCCACCCGGACACCCCCCCCGAGCAGCTGCGGCAAGTGGACCCCCAGCTGGATGCCTTCTTGGACTGCAGGGACCCGAACGACCCGGATGTGGCACCAGCACCAGCACTTGCAGCAGCAGATGGAGGAGCGGTCGACGGCAAGATGGATCGTTCCCCATTGCCCTCAGACCAGCACCAGCAGCAGCAGGGGCAGCGACAACAGCCCGGCCTAGAACTACCTTCCATAAGTGACAGCGACAGCGACAGCTCCAGCCGCATCCTTAGCAGCAGCAGGCGCAGCAGCAGCAGCAGCGGCGGCCGCAACACAGAGGAGGAGCGGCTGTGCAGCGTATCACTACTGGACGAGGATGACCCTGCCGGGCACAGCTGCAGGTCCATCAGTGCCCGCCGCATGGAGACTCTGTTCGGAGGTTACATGTGTATCCGGAAACCGCTGGACCCGGCGGCCTGCCCGCGGCCCTGGCTGTGAAGGAAGGGGGGGGGTGGGGGGGCTGGCCTGGCACAACCACCACCACCACCACCACCATCGTTATACACATGACGCCCAGCTCTGCAAGAAAAAAAAATAGAAATGGACTACATACAACGAGCACGGAACAATCCTGAGGAACTGGCCAACAATGGCCTCATGGTACAGTTGATAGATCAGATAGCCGGGCTGGCGGGAGGCCTGGCAGCCACCAACCAGGAAATCCGCACGATCAAACATGAGCAAGCGGAACTAAAAACGCAAGTAAAGAGCCTGATGAAGAGTGGCCGGGGAGTCTACTACGACGCCTTCGGCCTAGTCCATCAAAACGGGCTCTTTTATTTGGATAGCATGCGGATCTTCACGACTGGGAACGTGGATGAGAGCAGGATCAAGAACGTCCTAAGGGAAGCGGACGTTAATATTAAGCGGATCAGGCTCCTGGGGAACGATCCGAATAAAGACCGCAAGACCTGGTGCGCGTACTTCGATATAACGGAACGGCCATCATTCTTCAGGGCTGCTGAGGTCCTACGGCACCAGAAGGTGGGCATCGACGACAACTTGACCCAAGCGGGGAGGATCGAGAGAAAGCGCCTGGCCCCGCTGCGGCAGGACATCATGCGACAAGGCGTGATCCCAGTCTGGAGGAACGGGGCCGAGCTATACATAAAGGAGCGACCAGGCGGAAAAGCGCAGCCGTATGGGACCCGGAATGATACCGACAGCGACCTGGGCAGCGCGGAGTACGGCGCCGACGGAGGCGACAGCGATGGAGAAGGGACTGCAGCTGCCGAGCAGGGAGCGGACGGCAGTGAATATGTCGGTGGCAACGCAGGAGGCGGAGAAGGAGGGGCCAGCGGCAGCAGGGGCCCCGGAGGTGGCACCTCGGGAGTGGCAGCAGCAGCTACGACCGCAGCAGCCGGGAAGGGGTGTGTGCGGGACCCCAAGATGGCGGCCGCAGGGTCTGCAGCTCCGGCCGTCGCAGGGGCAACAAACCCAACGGCAGCTATTGCACCAACGACCACCTCGTGGGCGCGTGGTGTGCGGGCACCGCTATCCCCATCCGTGGCCTGCAGGGCAGGGCCGGCAGCGATAGCGCCCTCAGTAGGGGCCAACCCGACCGCCAGAGCCCCTCCTCCTCCACCACCTCCCGAACCAATCCCGTCCGGGCATGAGCTGGCGCTTATTGCGAACAATAAAAGCAAAATACCACCCGAGGCCTCACTTAGCGCTGTAAAGGCGAAACCCTCGAAGCAGCTGCGGACCGAGGGCACCATTGGACTGATGTACACGGCGTCACCAGGCACTCTGGAGCGAGCAAGCTACAGACCACCAGCCGGACGCGACCCACGAGTACCAGGGCCGGACAGCCGGGGCGTCGACGCTGAAGGGTTCCGACTCGTGGCGGGAAGCACGCGAAACGGGCAGGTGGGCCAAGGAGGAAGCGGTAGTGGGGGCAGGGACGACAGGGCACGGGACCAACTGGCGGTTAACAGGACAAACCGCTTCGCAAACCTCCCTAATGCTGACGAAATGGATGACACCTAGGGGCTCGCGAGCCGAGGGCTAAGGATTTTACTATGGAATGTTCATGGGCTACTGGAGGCGGGAGTTTTCAAGCTCAACCAGGCAGGAATTAGGTCGTTCGTCACGAGTCACGATATTGTGGTTATAGCTGAGGCGCATTTGAAGGACACTACTGAGGAGAAAGACATAGCTTTGGAAGGGTTCCGTATTTTCCGGGTGGAGAGGTCAAAGGAAGCCCTGAGGGCCGATTATGGAGGCGTCGCGCTGTATGTACGGGAGTCACTCACGAGGGGTATTACGGTAGTGCGCAAGGACAACCAGCTGCCAGGGTGCGAGGTCATTTGGGCACGCGTTAGCCTTTCCACAGGTAACAGTCTCCTGATGGGAGCCTGCTACCTCGCACCAGAGACGTCCAGGGTCTACCCGGATGGTGGAGGCACCGTATCACAACGCACTGCAGCAGCAGAAGCCGTTTTTACCAGGATCCAACAGTCACTAACGGAACTCAGGCTTGGCGATGAGGACGTGCTGATTGCCGGGGATCTTAACGCACGTCTGTCTGGAGCACAGCATGAGCGGAACCGTGCTACCCCGATGGACTTACCTGCTTACATGAATGACATCCCGGATTTAGAGCAGTTGCAGGCCGTATGCGAGGTCATGGGTTTTGAAGGACTGAGGGACCACCAGAATTATGATGGACTCGGAAATCGAAAGTGCCAGGACCAAGTTTGCAATTTCTTTGGTGCCCAGCTTGGGGCGCTCTGCAGATCCGAGGGACTGCTCGTGATGAACGGCCGGATGAGAGGGGACCCAGAAGGCCGCCTAACTTTCCCTAAGGGGGAGGCAGGCGGTAGTATGATCGATTTATTCATAGCGACTCCACGTGTGCTTCAGCAGTATGCCACCTTTCTGAGGGTAGGAAACCTGATCGAGTTGGATGGATGGGAGCCCACCGACCACCGTCCTTTGACGCTTGCTCTTAATGTTACAGTGGATGACGAAAGCAGGTGTAGGGACGGTAAAGGCCGGAAAGCCCGGGTGGAGTTTGATATTGCACGATACCAGGATTACGCGGAATATTTTGAGGGGGGGTCCCCTACTATGAATGCCTTAAGCCAAGTGGCCGAGGACCTGCAGAGGGGAGTTTGCAACACCACACAAGCTGTCGAACGCATTGGAGGTGCCCTGTACAAAGTCCTGGTGAGGGCCTTCGATACCCACCGACCTACCGGCATGACGGCAGGTGGGAATACGGTTTGGTGGAACCCGGGAATGTCAACAAACACGGCAACGCATGTGGGAGAGTAGAGCACATCTGGGTCCAGGCGGGGTGAGTAATAAATCGGGTCCGGAGTGGGAGGCTTTCCGTCATGCGCGGACGGATTATAACCGGGCAAAAAGACACGCAAGGGCGGCTTATGAGGAGGATAGGATGAGAGATTTTGTGGCCAAATGTCGGCATGACCAACGAGCTCTGTGGCGGGCTTTAGGAGGGAAGTTGAGGGAGCGATGTGCGATAGACGATATTGAGGTCTTCAGGGAACACTTTGCTGGGCTCTTAAACGCAGGTGTAGGGGAGACAGGGCCTGATGGTGCGAACCGGCTCTTGAACTTCATTAACTTTGGGCAGTTTCTAGAGGGGCAGGAATGGCGGTCATCCCACTCGGTTTTGGGTAGGACTGCGAAGGCAGCAGAAATCCTAGACCCCCCTCTCACGCTGGAGGAAGTCGCACGTGCTGTTGACAGGCTGCCTAACAGTAAGGCACCAGGTTTGGAAGTAGCGCCGTCGGAATGTTACCGCTATGCGCGTTTGCCCCGAGAGGAAGAAGGCTCCGCGTCGGGTAATGGTGGGGGCAGGCGACGGGGGGAAGTGAATCAGCTTGTTCCGGTACTGCACGTGCTTCTGGAGCATATCAGGGCGACTGGGGACTTCCCACGGCAGTTTACAACTACCGTCCTCACCCCTATTTACAAGAAGGGGGACCCCAGCATGCCGAGTAACTACCGGGGCATAGCAGTAGGGGGCGCTTTGGCGAAATGTTATGCGCTGGTCCTCCTGGATAGGCTCGTTCGCACAGGGGAGACGCTCTCACTTAGGCATCGAGGCCAAGCGGGTTTCAGAAGAGGTTTCGGTACTACACATCATCTCTTTGCCAAGCAGTACCTTACTACTAGGCACAGTCAACCGGGACAGCGGCCGTTAATCATCGTGCAAATTGACTTTGAGAAGGCGTTTGACAAGGTGCCGCGGGAGATAATGTGGCTTCGCTTGCAAGAGAGAGGGGTTGAAGGGTCCATGCTGCAGTCGCTGATGCGGGCATATGATAAGGTTGCGATGGTCATCAAGACGAATGGCAAGGCTGGAGGTGAATTTGAGTCAAAACAGGGTGTGAAACAAGGCTGCCCACTATCTACTGAGCTGTTTGGGCTCTACATTGAGACCCTCGCGGACGTCATCGATATGCACGACGGTATTACTACCGGGGCACGGCCAGAGGATGCACCGGAGGTTGGAAATGAGCGAGTGTCCATCCTTCTCTATGCCGACGACGTTAGCCTTCTGGCAACAACACCAGGACGCATGGGAGAGTTGCTCAACATTGTGGACATGTTCTGTGACGATTTTGGGATGTGCCCAAATGTGTCGAAATGTGAACGCCTCGTTTTTGCGAGTGACAGCGACACTAGAAGTGCTGTCCAAGCATCGTGTGATGAGCTCAGGCTGGCTGGGGAGGCCATACCGGCTAAGGATAGTGCACGATATCTGGGGTTAGTGTATGGGCCGGAACGGCAGTTCTGGGCCTGCCGCCAGCAGTTGTATGACACAGCTAGAGCAGCTATGTTCGCGTTGAGTGCAAAATTAGATAAGCTAAAGTTGTTCGCCCCAGATGTGAGGATGAGGTGTTTCGATACGCAGGTACGAGCAATACTGTTGTATGGTTGTCAAGCGTGGGGGCCGTTTATGCTAGCTGAGGTCTCGGACAGGCTCAGGAAGCGGAGTGATGCGAATAACCTTGCAGAGGGGCCCTTTGAGGCGTGCCTAAAGGACAGGGCAGTGCAGCTTCAGATATCTTTCATGCGGCAAATTGTAGGAGCTGCCAGACCAACACACCGCCTCTTGTTCGCAGAGCTATCGCAGCTACCCCTACACTACCACGTTCTCAAGCAGGTTGTGAGGTTTTGGAACCATGTCCGTTTACAGCGTGGGTCTGTGGCATACCAAGTTTTGCGACAGGAGGTCACAGAGTCCCTCTCCAACCCCGAAGGGCCCGGATGGGGGACACTACTCCTCCGTTTTCTATGTTTTTTGGGGCACGATGTATGAAAAGAGGCCNCACAAGGGCTACACGAGGTAGACGAACGAGTGGAGTGGCTGATGAACAAACCAATGCCAGAAGGTGTGATTTTGGAGTTCAAGGACCGATTAATGAGTGGTTGGAAGCATACGCGTTTAGATGTCCAGCCTGACGTGTATCCGTCAGACGGCAAGCAACCAGGAATTCACATGGCGAAGTATAAGCATTGGATGGGGCTGGCGGCCGAGCAAGCGGGCAGGAAGGAGGTGCTCCCGCACATCACAATGTTTATCCCACGTTCGGCGAATCGCAAGCTTATGCAGTTTAGGCTTTGCTGTTGGGCACTGGCGGCTAACAGAACGCGTAAGGGACGGCGTTATATACCTAGGGAGGAGCGAGTATGCCCTTGCTGCGGCACTGGTAGCCACATCGAGGATGAGAAACACATTTTGCTGGACTGCCCGGTTTACGACGGAATCAGATCTGATATGGGCTTTCCACGCTTCGAACATATGAAGGACGCTATGAAGTGGGAACCTGAACGCCTGGCAAGGATGCTGGAACGTATATGGTCTCACCGCAACTCTATCGTTCCCTTTGGTCGTTAGTATACTTCATCACTTGTTTCGCTGGAAGTGCGAGGTAGGATGGTGCTTATAGGCGATTTGGCAGCCCTTGAGCCCTCGGCTCGTACTAGGGTGGTTTGCAGGTACGGGGAACGCACCCACGACCATGTAACAACAACAACAACAACAACAACAACAACAACAACAACAACACATGACCCACGGAAGAACTACTTCCACTTCCCGCTCTCCTCTTTTCCGCTCCCTCCTTTCCCCTCTCCTCCCCTCCTCGGCAGTGCAACCACAGGCGTGTAGGGATTGTAATGGGAGACACCTATTGTTGCTTTCCCATGTCGGTGAAGGTCCCGTGAGAGGGGCCGGCAGCGAAGGGGTCGTCCTGGGCTTAAGGCTTAAGGCTACGGTTGCGCTGCAGAGCGAGGAGCGGCGGTGGTGAGCGTGCGTGCAGGGTGAGCAGGTGCGCGTGTGCTGTGTGTGCTATATGTGCTGTGTGTTAAAACACGCAGATTATACGACCTGGGGCTCGCGCGTTTTGGCAAGCGTCGGACGTAAAGCACAAGCTATGGGAAGAGAACAGGAGGAGATGGAGGAGAGGCATTCTTGAGGAGAACGTGCTCGTGCGCGCGTATGTGTGTGTGTATGTCTGCGGATGTGCTTAGGTGTGTGTGTATGTGTGTGTGGGTGGGTGGGTTTCGAAAATGGAGAATACTGGAAAAGTAGCCCGGGATTAATGCAACGAACAATGAAGCAACAACGTACGGGATTGCCGCGTGGCTGTGGTCAGATGCGATAGCCGCTCGGATTGAAGTGAACTGGGAGTTGCTACGGGCGCCAGAGCGGGGGTGGGAGATGCGGGAGCAATGTGCACGTGTGTCTATATGTGTGTGTATGTGTGTATATGTGTGTATATGTGTGTATATGTGTGTATATGTGTGTATATGTGTGTATATGTGTGTATAAGTGTGTATATGTGTGTATATGTGTGTATATGTGTGTATATGTGTGTATATGTGTGTATATGTGTGTGTATGCGTGTGTATGCGTGTGTATGTGTGTATATATATGTGTGCAAGGCATGGCATGTTAGAACTTGAGCCGGGGACACTGCTTATTACGCCAAAGTGCATAAAGGGATAATGTGAGTGCATCTTGAAATGACTGATGAGGCACTAGAAATGAGAAATCATTTTTCTGAAAGAATTTGCTAGCGGGCATTCCACTTCCCAGCGGTCTAAAAGAAGCACCACCACTCCCAGGGCTCCTGGTTGACACAGCACAGCAAGGGGCGTGCGCTTCTCGGACGTCCGTCTGTTTGTATGTATGTAAGGAGTGCCGCGTGTCGGCGTTGCCGGTGTGCCCGTTCTGACTTTGCATGTCTGACAAAATCGTTTTCGTGTGATCACTCGTCATGAAGTGTGATCTCATGTCGAACGAATTTTGCTCTTGGCAACATTTCCAATAGAAACGACTTGGTGTATTGTTTGGGCACACAATTACCATTACATTCCCTTACCTGCCTGTGCAGGCGCTACCTAGCACTGACGTGGCTTACGGCAGAATATCCAGTAGCTTATTGAATTAAATTGCTTGCCGGCGCGAAAAGGATTTCCGATGACAGCATGTGTAAAAGTGATGGTGGACGTGCCCTTAGCAGCAGGGCCCATGCTGGAAAACTGGTGCGGCATATACCGCTCCCCACTCTACCATTACATGCCATCATGCCGGCTGTAGTCTTGTTGGCTGTTCAACAGGTACGAAATGACCAATCAGTCAGTCAGTCACTGTCTTATGCAGGTGATCTGTCAAAGCAGGTCGAGACCGCAAGCCGCAAGCCGCGTCTGAGGGCCTTCCCCATCGACACTTGGTTGCATGCCCCCCCCCCCGCCGCCCCCCGCAACACCGCGGGAGGTCCACGGGCCGTTGAACTGACCTGGGCCGACCCCTAACGCCCTCCCCCCCCCCACACACACACAGACACACATACGCGGGTAGAGATGCTTGCTGAATTACGACAAGCACATACATATATACATACATATATGCATACATGCATACTGG
>NW_003307594.1:366476-368529 GCF_000143455.1 Volvox carteri f. nagariensis
TTCCGGGATCGAGACCTGTCAGGGTCGAATATCCTCCGATGGTGGAAGGTAAAGTGCCCCTAGTCGATGGACGGTGGTAACCTGGAATGGAATGGAATTGAGCCGCCGTTAATCCGGCAGATTCCGTTGGATGCTGGTGGTGGGTGCTGAACCACAGAGATCCACTCAGAAGCCGGCTAAGGTGACTGGATGAGGGTGCCCCGAAATACCGGGGAAGGCAGGGTTTCGCCGGGTAGCGGCCACGGGGGAAGATATGGCCCCCTGTTCCACACATCATACGGGAGCTGTGTCAACCTACGAGCAGCCAGGGCGGTCCCATTCGGCAGTACCGCACATGCACGTCCGCACACCACCTACACCGCCCTGCCATCCGATTTGCGACACCATCCACCCATCCATTTATCGTTGCACTTGATCTGCGGCCCTCACCGCCACCCTACTAAGCAGGGGACCTCTCAGAGCTGCCCTCCCGCCCTCCCGCCCTCCCGCGCACCCCCACCCCCACCCCGCGCCTTGCCGCCGTCACCACCCCCACCCCCATCCCCACCCCCACCACTCCCAGCTGCTATAAGAGCCGCGCGCACGCGGCTCCCTACGTGTGTATCTCAGCTCCAAGCCAGCCCCAACACGCCCCCAGTCATCCCCGCATAACAACAACACCTAAAACGGTTCTTTCTCTCCCTAACAGGGTTCATACCATCTGACGGATCGCGGTCACCCAAGACCACACCTAAGCACTACCGCCTACCACCCCCTACCTGCTCTCCGTACCTGACGCCGTACTGCCGTACTGCGGAATGGCCTTCTTGATGAAGGCAGATCATTTAACACGCCAATACGCCAGCTACGGCCACACACTCCAGCACCCCCCATTCGCTCACAGGCGGGTTATGTACGTACCTGCGCTGCTGCTATTGCTGCAGCTGCCCACCCGCTCCTCGTCCTCCTCCTTTTTCAGGAGCACTAAACCTCAGAGTTCATTCTTATCTCATTCTTCTCTCTACCTGCTCTCATGAGTGGCCCGGAGGCAGCCCCCCCTGGTGGCCCCAACACATCGTATCGGGTCCCCAGACCCCACACAGATGATGGTGATGTTGGTGGTGATGTTGGTGGTGATGTTGGTGGTGATGGTGATGGTGATGGTGATGCCGTCCGTAGCGCTGCTAACCTGATCACCCACTGCCCCTGGCGGGGCCCCCACCGCCCCGCACACAGCCAATACACCTCCTCCATTCACTGCAAACCCCCCTCCAGTACCCGCAACGACAACCCCATACCCACCACCTCCCCGACCTCGCACTCCCCGTGGGCACTCAGGGTAATGGAGCTCATCCCTAACCACTTCCATTCGCCACCCCACCACCATCCCTATCCCGATCACCATCCCCATCTCCACCACCACCACCACAACCGCCACGCCTCGTAACGCCAGCACCACACGACACCCTCTCCCCGGGGCCGCCTCTTCCCCTCACCCCTTCCCTCGCTCGCCGCTCCACCCCTTCCCTCCCTTTGCCCCGTTCCCTCCCTCCTCGAATCAAAGAAAAAAGAGATCAGAACGTCAGCTCCGCCACCGGCTTGCGGTCCATCCCTCGGAGCGCCTCCGCCGCCGCATCCCGCAGCTCCGGCAGCAGGTGGCTGTTGTGCTGCAGCTGCTTCAGCAGGTCTATGGTGCGGATGAGCAGCCGGGCCATGTCGCCGTCGTCCAGGTTGGAGTCCGACATGATCTGCGACCAGGTGGCGCCGCTGGCCCAGGCCTCAACCAGACCTAACCATTGACACGGACCGGGGCGGCCAAACAGAGCAACACAGTAACACGGCTACGGCACGCGGCTACTCAGAATAATTAGGGGGAATGATATGACGTTGATGACGATCATGGCGATGTTGTAGCAGTCAAAGTAACAACTGCCGAACTTCCCATAGACGGGATGTAGCGTGCTGGGGGGGGGCGGGGGGCGGGGCAAAGACGAACCACGAACGAGTGAAGATGCTGCCAGGGCAAGAGGAGGGGAGGGCGAGGGGAGGGGGCGAAAGCCGGGTTCCGACCTGC
>NW_003307594.1:370283-370744 GCF_000143455.1 Volvox carteri f. nagariensis
CGCACGACCCCCCTCCAGGTACGCGGCATCCCAATCTCCGTATCCAACAAGCCCCATCTCTCCCCCTCCCCGGCCCCACCTTATCTGCAAGCTGCTGGTCCAATTCCACAAAAGTGTACGGCACCCTGCTCTGCAGCTGCCGGGTGACTGCGGAGGTGGTGGGGTTGCCCTGGGTGGTCTGCAGGGCCCAGGCGCCGGCTGCAAGAGGAGGGGCGAGGGGGAGGAGGGGTAGAGTTGGCCTGGGCCTGGGCCGCAAGAACGGGGGAAGGTACCGCTCACCCGCTCGGAACCCCCTCGGAACCCCCTCGGAACCGGAAGAACCGCTGAACAGGTAGGTCGGCAGCCGTCGGGGGGGCAACGGGACCCAGAAGGCATCCGGCACCGGAAGAGCAGTGGTAGAGCAGAAGGCCGCGGCAGAGGGGCTCATGAGGCCGGGACTGGACTCCCCCTCCCCCTCCCCC
>NW_003307594.1:371463-372982 GCF_000143455.1 Volvox carteri f. nagariensis
ACACACACACTAGAGTAACGACTCAAGGTATTAGCCACACATCCTCCTAAAATCGCAGTCAACCCGTACATACATACATACATACATACATACATACATACATACATACATACATACATACATACATACACAGATACACAATACATACATATATACATATGTACACACTGACAAGCACACACGTTGAGAAGGGAAGGACGGACGTGCAGCACGGGAAAAGGGAAAGGAAAACGGGCAATGTCAGCTGCTCGTGTCCTGTCAACGTTAACAAAGATGATCTCCCCTGCTTCCCTTCCCCCTCCTCCCATCCTTCCCACATCCTTCTCGTCCCTTCAACCCGCACAACATGCTCAACTTCTCCTTCCCCCCTCTCCCCGCTCCCTCCACCCCCCTCCCCTCTCCTCGCCTCCCTCCCCCTCCCTTCCCTCCCCCTCCCCCCACCTCACGTTGAGTTCTTTGGCCCGGACGGTCGCCAGCGCCTTGAACGACTCCACCAGGCCCCTGGCCTCCTCCTCAAGCGCGGACGCCTCAGCCTCCTTGCGCGTGTTGCCCTCCGTGGACAGGTAGTTGCCGAAGGAGCGGCTCACGAACTCACGAGCCTGGAGAGTACATGATGCAAGGAGCAAAGATGGGGGCCGGGTGGGGACTACAGGACACCCCGGCATGGAGGGAAAACCAGGGAAAACACAACTTCCCCCTGTCGGCATACAAAGTTGCAAACTGTTGCTGGAGCCGCAACGAGGACGTGATGGCCCAACCAACAGCGTGACCGAACTCGAAACATTCTTGGGGCCATATCGTGTCGACGAGTTCGTGTCAGGAGTCGCCCTCAGTTAGCTGGTGTCCTCCCCCCCCCCGCGTTATGTCGAACAAGGGTGTTGCTGTGAGGTCCGGAGGAGGACGTGTTGTACTGCTGGCAACTCAGCAGTCACCTCGTACAAGGAAATTGTGTAAACCGACTACCGCATTCTAGCTAGATGGAATTGCCGCTAATGCCCGAAGCGCATGAAGGCAAGACGTGCATGAAGAGGGCAGCAAAGATGGGTGGAAGGGGAAAACGGTCGAGGGAAAAAAACCACACACTCGTATCCTCCCCGCATTTTCCCGCCGCCCCCCCCCCACACACACAGACCCATAAACTCCCCACTCACGTTTCCCCCGATCTCCACACTCGTGAACAGTTTAATTGAGAAAAGACAAAGCTGGGTTCGCTTTCCATACACCTTCCGCCCCACACTCCGTAAGCCTCCGGTGATCCGGAATCCTAGGAAGTCCCCCGCCCAACCCTGGCCCCCGCTTATTCCCATTTCCCTCACCCCCATGCTCCGAAGCCACATCACTTCCCCCCCTCCCGCCTGCTACCTGGTCCAATGTATTAACGGACAGCAGATTGAGCACCAGCCCGTAGCTGATGGAGAACTGGCTGACCAGGGGCTCGGGACCCCCACGGATTATCTGCCAGGCCTCCTCGGCCCCCTCAAACCTGACACACAACAACAACAACAACAACGACAACCAC
>NW_003307594.1:373182-374833 GCF_000143455.1 Volvox carteri f. nagariensis
GGGTGGGTGGGTTTACAGGGGATACAAGGCACCCGGGGGGAAATGAAGGGGTGAATGAAGGGGTGGAAACACATACACGCACATACACGCACACACACCTGTTTTGCAGCACGACGCAGTTTCCCTCCGTGTCGTATCCCCTCCTCCCCGCCCTGCCCGCCATCTGCAGCAGCTCATTGTGTGGCATCAGCCGGGGGCCGTCGTCCGTACGGCGAGACAGCGATGATATGACGGTGGTGCGCGCGGGCATGTTGATACCCGCCGCCAGTGTGCCGGTGGCGAACACCATGCGCAGCAGCCCGCGCTGAAACAGCCTCTCCACCAGGGACTTCCAGCCCGGCAGCTGACCGGCGTGGTGGCTGGCGATGCCGGAGATGAGCGCTGGAAAGCGGAACACGACAGCAGGGAAGGGGGTGGTGGTGGGGAAGAGGGTGGTGGTGGTGGTGGGGAAGAGGGTAGTAATGGTAAAATCCTGATCATGGTGGTGCGAAAGCGGTGTGGGCCTGAGGTCGGGCTTAGGCTTAGGGCGGCTTCCCGGGGCCGGGGGCCCACCGCAGCTCCTCTTCCTCTTCCTCCCTCTTGCTGGGGGATCTGTCCGGACGGACTGGGAACTGACTCGGTTAGTAAATTTGGAGGAGGAGGAGAACGGCCGAGTCCCGGATGGAGACTACAGGACACCCCGGCATGGAGGGAAAACCAGGGAAAACACAACTCCCCCCTGTCGGCATCCAAAGTTGCAAACTGCTGCTGGAGCCGCAACTGCGTGTGAGCTTGGTTACCGAAACGTATTTGGAGCCGTGTCGTGTACTCCGCATCAGTAATCCACCATCAGGTTACACATACATCCAGGATATGCATGTATGTATGTATGTGTGTGCGTCCATGCGTAGGGTTTGGAAGTCACAGAGCGAGAACCTGATACACATACACATACACACACGCGCTGTGTCTCTCCCTCCCTCCCTCTCTCCCTCCGTCCGTCCCAACCTCTTTCTTCCCCCCCTCCAAAACACACACACACACCCCTACCCGGCACCAGCTCCTCCCGCACCGCCTCGGGCTGGTCCGCCCTCAGCGCCGCCACCTCCGCCGCTATCGCCTCCTGGTCCGCGGGGCTGGTCAGCAGCAAGCCGCCGGCGCGGAGAGCGTTCACATCGCAATCCTTCCTGGGTGGCGAAAAAAAGGGAACACAAAACGATTACACGAATATTCAAGGTGAGAAGAGGAATGAAATCCAAATGCTGCAAGGAAACCAGGGGAATGAACTGCCACCGGAACGCCACCGCGGACTCCATAGGAGGTAAGGGGGGGGGAGCGGCGGGAATTACGGCGCTTAGAGAGAGAGCGAGAGAGCAAGATGATGACGGGGGATATTTACATACATACATGCATACGTACAGGTACACACATACACACCTGCTCAAAATGAACCAAATGGCTGGCAGCATATCTTGTTCCGCCAGGAGCCTGATGGTGCGGGAGGTGTCGGGGGTACGGCGCTGGTTGACTCGCCGCTGGAGGGCCTGAGGGGACGCGGCGGAGGGCGTGTGTGTATATGTGTGTATGTGTGTGGGGGGGGGGGAGGGGAGAGAAGGGTATGACGAACCGCTGGCCACTGGAGGGAGGGGGGGACCGAGGGGGAAGGGGGGGA
>NW_003307594.1:375452-451050 GCF_000143455.1 Volvox carteri f. nagariensis
GGCGGGGAGGGGCCGGGTACGCAATCACGTTCAACGGAAAAGGAAGGTCGGATGGGGGCACTTAGGGTTGTGCGTGTGTGTTGGGTGGGGTGGGGGGTGGCCGGGGAAAGAGGCGGATACCGTACAGTACAGTTCTCGGACCGCCCACCCGGAACGAATCAACCACCTGGACGCAACACAGCCCCCATACCAGGACGCATCTCCCCCATCTCCTGCACCTGCGCTGGCCAGTGCCTCCACCTCCCGCTCTTCAACCAGGCAGGTGATTCACGGGAAGAGAGAGAGAGGGAGAGAGAGAGAGAGAGCTTCAGAGTACCACCCCGCAGCGGCGCCGCTTCACACACAAACACACATGCACACGATCAAACCCGAAAAAACCCGTTTCCCCCCCCCCCACACACACACACACATTCCACGACCTGCCTTGGGGGCCTTATGGAAGGCGAAGTGCCAGTGCAGGGGTACGGGGCGGAATCTCGTCTGGACGGTCTCGCACGGCATGTGCTCCTGTCAAGGGGGGGGGTATAGGGGCGGGTAGGGATAAGGGTAGGGAGGGGGGAGTCATGGTTGCGTGTGCTTGGGGGGGCGAAGGAAGAGCCTGGAGGAGGGGGAGCTCATTCGCGCAAAACCGAAAGTAGTGGCGTATGGGGACATATGGCCCAACCAATACGAGAGGACCGGTGCCGAAAAGATTATATCGGGGGACGGGTGTCGAGAACTGCTGATATGCAGTAGAAGACATGTTTGTATTCGTATGTAAAAGGCAGTCGTACCCAGTCCACACAAGAGCACGGGAGTAGGGTAGAGAGTTCGCGGTGGCTCGTAGCGGAGTAAAAACCTCACCTCGGCCCTCAGCTGCCTACCCCCCTACCCCCCAACTGCCTACCCTACCCCCCAGCTGCCTCACCCGGCCCCCAGCTGCCTACCCCCCTACCCACACCGGCTCCACCCACCCACCTTGGCAATCCAGTCCCCCAGGTCCTGCGGGTTCTGCACGGTGGCGCTCATACACAGCAGCTGGATGTGTCGAGGGCAGTTGATGATGACCTCCTCCCACACACTGCCCCGGTGCGGGTCCCCCAGGTAGTGCACCTCGTCCAGCACGATGAGGCCAACATTCCCCAGGCGGGCCTCGCGAGTGGACAGGCTCCCTGGAGCGGTGGGAGGGGAGAGGGAAAGAGAGTGCGGGGTGGTGGGAAGGGGCGGGTGGGGGTTGGGGGTGGGAAGGGGCAGGATATCGCAGACAGCCGAGTAAGGAGGACTGCTTGGGTTGTGGGTAAGAGGGGGGGCTGGGGCGTATGTGTGAATAAGTTATGTAAGTATGTGTGTATGTATGTATGTATGTATGTATGTATGTTAGGGGGGTTTTTAGGAGTTAGGACGGAAAGACCAAGGGTGTGCAAGTGAGGCGGCTGGCGGGGTCAGCGGCTCGGGACCGCTGCGTGTGGGCCTAAATACCAATAGCCTTTCCCCCTTCCCCTCCCTTCCCCCCTTCACTCGTTCGTGGTTCGTCTCTCCCCCCTTCCCTTCCCTTCCCCCTTCCCTTCCCCCTTTCCTTTCCCCCCTTCCCTTCCCCCTTCCCTTCCCCCTTTCCTTTCCCCCCTTCCCTTCCCCCTTCCCCCCGTCCTTTCCCCCCTACGATCACTCCCCCTGTTATTCCCTCCTCCATCCGCCCCGTCGCATCACAGCATCTGCAACCCCGTCCGCTACACCCCAATACATACACTCACATACATACGTACACACATACGCATACTGGTCTGGTCTGGTGGCGCCTTTGTGTATATGAAGGTTCCGGGTTCGATTCCTGGTCAGACCCCCGACATTATTCGGGAGGTCTAGGTTTACTAACGCTGCTGAGGTGTGGAGATGAGGTCTAGTTTGATGGACTAAGTTTCGCATGCTGAGATGGTGGTAATGGCTGATCTGTCTCTACGGATGTTGGGTGACTGGATGAGGAGGGGTCTAGTTGGCAGGACCCAGACCGCCGTCGGTTGTACGGTGTAATCAACTTTCAATATATATATAGTCCATGGCCTCCCGGCTTTGACGGACCCCCCCCACTCGTGCGGCACTTGTAACTTGTAACTTGTAACATACGCATGTACCCACGCACCCGCTTACCGGTGTTGTTTTCCTCCGCTAGCTCCGCAGTCCGGTACATGATGTTCCGCAGGATCTCCGTGGTCATCACCACGATGTTGGCATCGGGGTTCAGAGAGACGTCACCAGTCTGGAGACCGCACCGGACGTGGCCGAACCGCCGCCGCGTCTCAAAGAGCTTCTGGTTGCTCAGAGCCTGAGGTGTCACGACGGGCGACGAGGCGGGACGGCTGGGTTGCGGGTTTTATGAGTGTGTGTGTGTGTGTGTGTGCACGCGCGTGTGTTTCAAGAAACTGACTCGCTGGAACTGCGCCGCGACTGGTATATACCAATATATGCATCTATGTGTGTGTTTTCGATATGTATGTATGCATCCATGCATGTATGTATGTATGTATGACGATGAAGCACCCCAGGCCCCCGGCGTTGAAAGCGAGCAAAGCGAAGGGCGGCAAAGGGCCCGGGAACAGATAGCGGGCGAGGAGGAGGAGGAGGAGGAAGCTGCTGTGTGTTCGGCCCATATCGAAACGTCAGCCAGCCAGTCAGCCAGCCAGCCTCCTCCCTTGGCAGCACCCAGAGCCAGCAAGTAGCAACTTCCTCTGCCAGCAGCTTTCCAAACACCCAACCACACAGCGCACCACGCGGTCCGGTACGGGGAAACGCACCCACGATGAGATCACAGCGGCAGTGCACTGCAGCAGCTCTCTGGGCCGCTCCCATGGCTCCCGGACGGCGACACGGGGATAAAGCCGTTCCGGAAAAGGCCGCAGCGCACCTCCCTCACCCCAGGGCACGGCCACCGGACAGGGACACCCAGCCCAGCCCAGCCACCACCACCACCAGCTAGCCAACCCCACACTTCATTCTCATAACCCAAACCCTCCCCCACCAGGCCTCTCCCTGGCCCCCTCCAGTCAACACGCCGGGCCCCCCTCCACACTGCCAGTGTAATACCCGCTAGATCCTTCGTTTGGCTGCTGTCTCACTTGCACGGCCGTTATGGCCTGTTGGCCCGCTATGGCAGTGCTAAGAGCGTGGTGGTGGTGATGATGATGGTGGTGGTGATGGTGGTGGTGATGGAGGTCCGGAGCGCACAGGATCTCGCGCCGTCAAGACGGAGGTTGAGGTCGTCGGGGGCAGGGGGCTGCGGGCCATGTGGCAGTAGGTAAAGTGCCTCCCCCTCCCCCTCCCCCTCCCCCTTAGGCCGCCGCGTCCCCACTTCGCCACGACAACTCCATTCAGAGCTAGTGCTGCTGCTGCCGCCGCTACTGCTGCTGCCGCTGCTACAAACCACGGCCACTAGCACCACCACCACCACTGCTGCCGCTGCTCCTTCTGCCCTTGCTGTTTCAGCTCCAAAGCTGCTACGGACGGGAGCTACAACCCTACATATGGAACACCCGAAAACTCCTTCCCAGCCCCCATGCACCCCCCAGCACCCGGCCTCCCCATACACACACACCTTGAGGGGCGTCGTGTAGATGACCCTCTGTCCCCGCGCCAGCGTGGCCGCCGCCGCCGCCTCCGCAATGGCCGTCTTGCCCGCCCCCGTGGGCGCACACACCACCACGGAGCGGCCCTCTAGGAACAGCTCCAGGGCTCGCCGCTGGAAGGTGTCCAGCGGGAAGGGGAAGATGGCGCAGATGCGGTCCGCGGACAGGTCGGAGCCGCCCTCAGCCAGGAGGGACTCCAGCGCGGGCTCGCCGCCCACCAGGCCTTCGGCGGGGGCGCTGGGGGGGAGAGGGAGGAGGGAGGAGGGAAGGAGGGGAGAGGAGGATTTGATGTGAATGTAACATAAAAACTACACCCACTGCCCATGATGGCGGTGGCGGTGATGGTGATGATGATGATGATGGTGGTGGCGGTGATGGTGATGATGGTGATGATGGTGGTGGTGGCGGTGATGGTGATGATGGTGTGGTGGTAAAGGTGGAGTGAGGAAGCGGAAAACGGCGTCGAGATACCGTCTGGAGAGGAAGCATCTGTATCTGTGTTGGAGACCATCTTAAATGCGTGGATGAGGGAGGGTATAGGTGGGACGGGGTGGAGTGGAATGGGTGGGATACAAGGACATGCAATGTGCACACAACATGGAAGGATTTATGAACGCGGTATGTGGCAGGTATCATTGGAGATGCCATTGGAAATGCCGATGTAGGTGGTCAGGTGTCGCCTGATGGCTGGAGCTTCTGGCCCGCTGCAGCTGTTTATTCTGCTGCTGTTGCGGCGCGGCGGCAAGAACAGCGTGTCACTAGTGTCCTGGTAGTGGCACGCGGCTGGACAGCGTCCCAGGGGCCACCCAGCTGCGGTCCCCTCACGTGCGAGTAAAATTTCCCCGCAGAAAGCTGTCGGCTGGGAGCTAAAGCATATTAACGTCTCTGTACGCGTTTGATGGTATTTAGGACAGAGTCCCAAATGAACACCCGCTCGAAACACGACCGGACGTGAGCACCTTAGGGCATCCGCGGTCGTGTATGGATTAAATTCATCAACGGTTGACGTGGCGTCGTCAGAATCAACCTCCAAAGGCGGTAGAACCTCGACGTCTGGTTCGGCATCCGACGACGCAAGTGTTGAAAGACGGTCGCTTACATCATCGAATTGCGTAGGATATTCTGTAACAAAAGTCTCTGGTGGAGAGTTTGCAAGCAACGATTTGCCTCCGCCGGTAGGCTTTCGAGCACCGGTCCGAACTAGGCTGGACCGCGAGGAAACAAAAATAACAGCGGGCTGAAGGCGCCTTCCGCTCGTTGAACATGCCGAGCTACATGATGATAATAAGCGGCTCGATTGCATGACTGGAACAAGCGGTGAACCGGCGGCGAAAGAGGAAAATTCCCACGCAACACAGTTTAAAGTTAACGGATTATTTAATGTCCCTCTAAAATGTATGAAAAAACTTTGTTCGTGTAAGCTGTGCTCATTAAAAAATTGCGAAAACCGAAATCCACATGGGACGAGCAGACGAGCGACTTACACACACGGCCAGAATCGTGAGACATGATCCAGCCTGCCAAGGCCTCCATTTCCCCCCCACACAACCAGCTACATACCATGCCCTCCAAACAGCAGCACTGCCGTGATAACATGAAGAAGGCAGACAGGCACCCTGTCATCAATCCAATTCATGCCACGCGCTGGTCATGTCCTGATACACTGCCGCCACGCCACCGAGCACAATTCACACCCCAACCCCACTGTGAAAACTGCATGCTACAACCTGCGTTTACCTTGCCTGCCTATCGCCGCCTCCAACCTATGGCTTTCCACACACCACACCACCAGGACTGCAGCCACCATGCGTGCACGCAATCCACGAAGGTGCGCACCTGCGCTACACCCGCCAGCACATGCCAACCAGCTCTATCCTACCAAAACACCTGCCACCCAACGCTTTCACCAGGGCCACCCCCCCCCAATCCAAGCACAACAGCAAACCGCCGCTGCTTCCGCCTCACGGCCAGTTCAGCTGTCAGCTCCCCCCCGGCTCCTTGACGCCCCTGACCCCGCCCGAATCCTCCACGATAAGCCGGTCTGCCGGGTACCACCGCCGCACCGCGCCGATCCGCCAAGGCGGCCAGATGACATGCGTGACTCGCCCCTCCAGCAGCCCCAAATGCACCTGTGTTCGCTCAGCACACCGCACCACACAATACCGCACCAGGTAAGAGGGGCAGGAAAAAGCGCGCGCGTTCGGATCGGCGTGTGTGCAGAGACGGGGTAGGGAGCGCAACCTCTGCTCGGAAAGCCTATGGAAGCCGTGCACCCATGACTATGCCTGGACCCGGATTGCACGGCATGGGGTAGAGCAGGTCGGTGCAAAAGCACTGCACGGAGACACAGTATGAGAAAAGTGGTGTAAGAAAGGAGAAAACTGGAGACCCAACTCATGCGCGGCTGACGCCATTTTGGCCATGTATGCAATCTCTCTTCTGTCGGAAGGAAACACGGCAATACGGAATCAATTGCGACACAAGTGCCCAAAACTTTTGGACCCCAGCACTGTGTCGCTGCTGCACATGGTGTACCTTTTCCCCGACAATAAACACCACCACTACCAGCCCAAGATGGCCTCACCGGTCCGTACATGTTTCTGGAATCACCGCTCGCTTCCGGATTGTCCCCCTCCAGCCAGCACCTTCCCTGGAGCCCAGGCGGAAGGCGGGATGAAAAACGTGTGTTCAAAAATACGTCAACAGCGTCATCGCAAAAACAAAACAGTCCCCTCCCCCAAATGCATAACAGCATAGTCGTCCTTACGGGCGCCACAGCAGCGAAGAGATCAGAGGCCCGGTGCGAGGAGCTCCAGGGCTGGTGCCGCTCATCCGCGACCACCTCACGTACCCCCATCAGCCCCCCACACCTTGAGGTCAATCCATCCCCCTGGGGCCTCACCCCACCCTTGGGGCCTGTACGGATCCGTTTGTGTTCTCCCTTATCCCCACTGGGCAGTAGCAGTAGCAGCACCATCACCACCACCGCCAACATAGGACGCGTATGGTGCAAAGAGGCCCCCTGGATCCCTTCCCCTCCTGCCTGCGGTATCTTGGTTGGCTTGCCCTTATCGCTGTCCCACACGATATCGTGCTCCAGTGCAATTATCCGCTTCACGAGCTGCTGATGGGGCTGATCAGGTGCCCTGGGTGAGTGCATGGATGAATGGGAGCATGGATGGGGGACCCGGGCAGGGGGTGACATGGACACAGCGGCTAACCAGTCAGCGGAGAAAGAAAGCTGGTACCGACGGATTTGACGAAGAGGGTCAATTGGGTCAGTTGGACATAAGAGAAAAGTGAGCATCCATGGGTACCTGTGGCATGCGTGTTTGCGTATGTATGTTTGTCCCAAGCGGCGCGTGTGGATGTTAGCAGGGAAACACACACACCGGGGGCGGGTACAGGCGGTCTGGTGCTCAGGCTGTTTCGTGCTGATGATGCTGACGCGCGTTTCAAACTTTTTCAGAGTGAAGAGCTCACCCATGTGCGAAGCAAGAGTGCATAACTTCCCGAAAAACATCTCCCAAGCACGGACTTGAAAACGCGGGCAAGTGGTCTGCAGACGTGCTCACCAAAGGACTGCAACGTCTCCCCGTTGGTATTTATGGAGCCACTTGTATGATATCTTTTCGACGATGACGAGATCGCTAAAGTAGGGATCTTCGTTTAACGTGGGCCACATGGACTGTCCCTCCACCAGCAAGACACTGACGACCGTGTCGGTGAGGGCGATACCGGCTGGCAACCACCATACCAGCTGGCGAAGGAAACCGCCCATTCATCCGCGGTGCACTGACGCAATGAGCCGTAAGGAATCGAGACGATAGCCAATTGGGCTTCAAGTTGCGTCACAGACAGCGGCGCCTTGCGACGATTCGCTGATGAGGCCGCTTTTAAGGTGACTATCTCATCAGTGCGTTTCCGAGGAGGCAACAATTGGTCAAATTCTGTAAATCAGAAGCCTCCGTATATATTTCGAAAAAATGTCACTCGTCTCACGAAGGTCACCGCAGGAGGTAAGATGTATGACCCACCGGAAGGACACTGATTGACAGAAGCAAATGTATACAGTCGAAACTACAACCATAAAACATGGAAAGTACCATGCAAAATTTTCTGTCGTACCGTAATTGATGTATCCAAACCAACTATAGCTTGAGTTGTATTTTTAAAAATTGCATACGGTGTGAAACTGAACATTCAATAGCCGTAAGGATGGCAGACCAATCGGAGCTCCTGCAGAAACTTGAGGTTTGTTCCATTCTTGCAGCCTAACCTCCGACCTGTTTTGCGGTATAAAGATATAAACGAAAGCGATGTTTTCCATTTCAGGATTTTTTCTGTTCGCCAAAGTTCACATGTGCTATCGGGGACTTCATGGGAGAGAATGCAGGGAAGCTGGAGTTCGTTCCGCTTGAAGAGGAGCAGCCCCTGCAGAACTTTGACATCTTCAAGTTATATGCTACTTTGGTCGAGCGGCAGCTTGAGGACTTCATCCTCAGCGAGGGCCTGACGGTCAAGGTAGGTAACTCGGGACTTCACAGGAAGGCGGCCTTAGCGGACTGAGGATTATTTAAGCTTCTTAGGTCATATGACAATTCTAGTTGTTCGCTGGTGGATTAACTTGGAGAGCCTGCTGAGGACAGGCTGGAGTTTTTACGCTGCCTCCGAGAAACTAGTTGTCTTGAACAGTGGCGGAATGCAATCCATACATGTCTAATGGATAAGGTGTGTTGGCATGTCGTACGTTTGAACCCCCGGTTTTCGTGGCATAAGCTCTGTGCGTCTACACGCTGCACCGGATCTTGCAACTGTCTGGCATGTCCTCCCTTCTGCGAATGCACAAGCCAACAATGTCCTTTTTTGCTGGGTCCCGCTTGCCGGAATAGGACGTGTGCGACGCGTGCACAACAGCGCAGAACGCGGAGTCGCATACTCACCTCGCAGCCATTGACTACCTTGTTGCAAGTACTGATTACGAGAGCTTCATGCAGCTGGCTTACGATCACTACGTGGTGGCCAATTTCGGGTCGGATATGGAGGACGAGGCTGTGGAGCAGGCGGCGGAGGCGGCAACAGCAGAGGTGACGGCTGATCAGCAGGCCTGAAGGCTATTGCGGACATGCACGGAAGAAACCCATGAATAGAACTCAATCTGTCCAATCTCCCCGAGGCAGCTATGGTGAAGAGGGAGGCTTGTCGACATAGGGTAGCTGCTTGTCGACATAGGCAAGGTGGCCACAACGCCTGCACAAGGCGCCTGCGCAACGCTTTTATTGCGTCTAGCTTCGGCACACTCTGACAATCCAACTTTGGGACCATTCATGTTGCATGGGCGATGGTAGGCCCCCAAAATATCAGCTGTGCAGGGTGTTCGTCAGGGCCCATGCATGCCCATGCAGTCTCAAGGTACCCCGCCCGGCATTGCCATAGGTGAACAACACATACATATGTTTCGTTGAATGGCTAGCTCGCATGTGAATGCAGGGGATAGCGGAGGGATTGGGGGGTTAGCCCCATTTGCCCTGTCAGCGGAGGCATTGCAGCGATGCGTCTACCGGCTAGTAATTCGGCCATGAATGTACATAGGATGAGGGTGATAAGCATGGTCAAGATCCCTCATGGTCAAGTTGCTAGGTCCCGGATCCTTTGGGAGTCATGGCCCGGCTCTTGGTGTGAGTCACATAGTAAGTCCAGCCCGTCAATGCGTAGTTGGATAAGCTTGCGCGAGTGTGCTGCATTTGTGTGAATGTGTCTGTTCGTGTAACCACAATAGTTCACATACTGGCCAGGGCACATCTCAATTATTCGCTGGCATTTCGGCATGGCCGGTACCATTGCTTACCATTTCACAGACAATGTTCGGTAGCTTTCTTTGCGGTGGTGTGGGCATTTACGGACAGGAAGGCCCTTTAGCAGCCCTGCCCTTTACACACGCCAGGTTCTGGATGGCGTGAGCCTGCTGTTAATTCTGTGAAACGTATTGGCGAATTGCCCAACCCATGCTGAACCCCATGGAGAGTGCAGCAAATGCTTGGCAGTTGACGTGGCCGCAACTGCAACAGACATATCTCCCACCATACATGCGTTCCTGTGTTTGTTAGGCGTGGAGGGTGTGCGTGTACCGCGTGTTGTTAGACGTGTTGTTAGATGGCTAGGCCACGCTACCGCAAACGCAGGAAAACCGACATCCCAGTATTTTAGGGTTTATGTGGGCATAGAGGTCATTTGACTTAACAACCAGAATACCTTGAAAACCGGTTCCATGGCTGTGGTCTGGCACGCGACATCCACCCTTTCCCATCTTAACTTCCTAACATTGTCACTATATTTATTATGCAACGAGCGAACAACTAGTATATATGCCGTTTTTTTATTAATTCAATCGTGCAAACCTGGGAGCAACGTAGTTACAAAGAGTGCCCCGCCTTGCGCAACGCGTTGCGCGTGCTGCTCCGATTTCATTGTAAGCAGACAGGCCACACGTGTTTACCCTTCCCACTGCGCTAATCGACACGGCCTTGGTTGGATGACTACTTATACAAAGGTGCCACCGTGGAACATGGGGCATTTCACCCTGAGAATGCTAGTATCATATACGCACCAAAACCCGGCAACGCAGCATAACACGGCTCAAGCAGTCCTTGCCCATAAACAAGTAGCTGGTATGGTGAGTGTTGGGCTGATTCCCATCGAAATATAAGTTCCACTTTACCGCTTCTGGCCTACAGTGATTAAGTGTTGATACAGCATACAGGTAAGCAATAAATTACTATCAGGCGCGTGGCTCTTTGCTTGCATGTCTGTTTCTGTGTCGCCGTACTGTAGGGCCCACTGTCGCCCGCAGAAGTCCCTCGCTGCCGCTGTGGCCAACCCTTTCCTCTCTGTTTAGCTGGCAGGGGGCGGCATTCAAAATGGTGCGTTTATTATTACTGAATAGTGAAAAGGCGGCGCCGCACTGACAATGGCTGCTGCTCTGACAGGCGGACCGCAAGAATACAAAGGACATGCGGGAAATCCGCATCAGCAAGCTGGTGCTGAACATTGCCGTCGGCGAGTCCGGCGATAGGCTGCAGAAGGCCGCCAAGGTGCGGACCAATGTCAAGATGAGACACTCCCGCGCCGACTCTCACATAACGCACTTCTTACAGGTGTTGGAGCAGCTTACTTCCCAGGTTCCGGTGTACGGGAAGGCCCGCTTCACCGTCCGCTCGTTTGCTATCCGCCGTAATGAGAAGATTTCGTGCTTTGTTACCGTCCGTGGCGAGAAGGCCTACGACCTGGTGGTAAGCCAGCGTTTACATGCAAGATTAATTTGTTAATGGCCATACTTGTATTAAGTGATCAGTCTGACCGCAGCTCGTTCGAGCCCTGACGGCGGGGTCGCATTCCACCTGTTTGGTCTTTTCGTTCTACAGAAGCGCGGCCTGGCTGTGAAGGAGTTCGAGCTCCTGCGCAAGAACTTCTCTGACACCGGCAACTTCGGTGAGTGAGGCAGCAGCTGGCTTGCTCGGAGGCTGTTTCCTGCAATAAATTGACACCCATAACCTTCTGCCACAATCAGGCTTTGGCATCCAGGAGCATATCGATTTGGGCCTGAAGTACGACCCGTCGACCGGTATTTACGGTAAGCTCAGGTTCAAATACCCCCTTGGGAGAGGTCAGTGGGAGAGATCCATCTGCATCTGCATGACATGACGCCTCTGCGGAAAGCGGCCAGCAGCGGAGTCCCAGAGGGGTCTCCAGGAAATATCGGGAGTGGCAATCCCTCTGGAGTGGCAAGCCGCGTTCTGTCCTGCGCCAGGGCTCAACACCAGCACAGGCAATAAGCAGTAAGCGTGGATGCGTCGGCAGCTGCTTGGTGTCCAGTACCCGGGGGCAGCAGTCTGCACGGCTCAAGAGGGCGCGCCGGAGTGGCAGTTCAGCGTGCCGCCCCGGGGGGCGGCAAATTGCTCTTGAGCAGGGGCAGCTCACATGCAGTGACAGTTGCTGCTTGCAAGAGCTGGTCGAATAACTCAACTGTCGGGGTGACAGCGGTTGCATTGCTACCCCAAGGGCCACGAAAAGCTTACTAAAGAAGCCAGGGGCAAACGGCGAAGCTGGCAGCATGCACATTGGAAGAAATCGACTGATGGCCGTTATAATTTCATTGCCCCAGGCATGGACTTCTACGTGTGCCTGGAGAGGCGAGGGTACCGCGTGGCCCGCCGCCGGAAGTGCAAGTCGCGGGTGGGCGTCAAGCACAAGGTTACCAAGGAGGATGCCATCAAGTGGTAAGCGGTTTAGCCAGGGGAGGTGGACACCGGCTGGCGGTTTTGGGAGATGGCTTTTGGTGGCCGGGTAACACGCAACTTGCATGAATAGAGGGGAAAGAATTGCACAGGTTTGTTAAGCAAGCGGGAGTTAGGAAGCACGTAAACAGCTTTGCGTGCGTTTTCCGGTCAATTTGAAGTTCCACCTAGGGCGCCTTCGCACTAATTTAATGGGAACACGCAAGGTGGGACAATGTGCGAATTTTGGGGTTGGTTGGGCGGCCTTTCGAGTTCTGGCGATGTCTCGGAAATTGGAAGTTCTCACTCGCTACAGAATTTGAACACGTTATAGGATCCCATCGACGCATGATAAGTATGTTTAAAGACTTAGGGGTATGGAAAAGGGTTCTGCTGGTTGGTTTTGTACATGTGCTGACGAGGCCAGGAACATGGGCGTACGCTCGTTACTCTTAAATGGTCACATGATGGGTAGATGCACACGTGGACATCGTGCATGGGATCCACATATGCAGGGTGTCGCTGTCAGCGCGAGAGTCTCGACGGCTACTAATTATGCGAGTCTGCATAGCTGTGTTGGCTGTTCCGTATGAGCAAGGCTAATTGTGTGGGGGAGGCTTGCCCGTTGCATTCAGTTGTGGCAGCCTAAGGCTAAGTGTTTTGTCGCACCGGTTTGGATCACCGGTTTGCGTCATGGTCATCTTTTGCCAGTATCATGTCCATTCCCATCTCTCGTCACCCTTTCCCCTTCGCCTCTCTCGCCCGCAGGTTCCAGCAGGAGTTCGATGGTGTTGTCCTCAACAAGGCCCCCACCGCCTAAGCGGTTAAGAAGGGCGATCGATACAGTGGCATGTGTAACCGGACCCCTGTGGTGTCCCGATTCGTGTCCTGGTCTCGAAACCCGCGCTCCCTTCCAGGTCGTGAGTAGGTACGGAAGGTTTCAGCCGCCGTTACACGCAAGTTTAAGCAGCAGCAAGTCAATGGCTTCCTATGTATCGTTCCTGGGCAGAAACGGCATCCAATGGGATCAGTTGTGATGCCAAACTCAGATCCAATTGTCATACTGTGTGAGCGGTATGCACACGAGATGTCGTAACACACACTGGTGTGGCCCGCATCCGAAAGCTGCAATGGTCGTGAGAGGCCCTAAGACACACCAGGGAGAGCGCCGCACCACAGCGCCAAACAATCAGACATGGTCCCGAAAACCAATGCCAAACTATATGGCACTTCTTTTTTGCAAGCAGCTCTACCATCTGTTGGCGTTTCCAGACTGCCAACCAACACAGCACGCGCAGCGGTACGTATTTATGAGCCGTTACGATGCAAACTTTGCCGTGTAACAACGCAATGCTTAAAAGCATCTGTCGCTTTAAGTAGCCATGCATCATAGTCCATAGGCATAGCTAGATAAGATAGCCATCTACACTCGATAGGACGCACCACTTGAAAGCGACATCCCCTCTGCCGTCGGCATCGTTTACGTAACCGAACAGTGACCGCCGCTTCAGTGCGCCAAACAAGACACGATGGGCAATGGTACACGTGCAGCCTGGCCCCAAACCGCACAAGTTCTCCTTGCCTCACCAACACACATATGGGACCCCATGTGACATAGCTTATGTGTACGCCGGCCACCCGTTTTCCTTAATGTTACCGGTGGGAGCGGGGCTGCTGGGAACAGGCAAAGCATACGAACCTTGCCTCCTGGTCTTCAGGGTCTGCGGTCAGCGAATGGCTCGGCGTTGATAGAGGTGTGGATCAATTATGTAAGGTCCACCTTCATATGGCATAGTGAGGAAGGTTTTAATGATCGAGTTGGGGAGTCGCGTCCCCCAGGCCCCGTGGGTTTTAGTGGTATTCATCCCCATCCGTGAAAGCCTGGTATATGGCCAAAAGGGAACTGAAAATGTGCATCTCCACTGGCTAACCGTTGTCTGGCAGCCCTTTTTGCAGAAAAGATAACGGCCTGCTTCTGGACTGAACCTTCCCCCAATCGGATAAACTTCGGTTCAGTGGGCTCAAAGCGGGTTTTAATGCGAAGCACACCCCGATTGCGGGCAGTATGCGAATAAACACAATGTGATAGTTTGCGCAGGAAGGCGGAAGCCGTAACATGGTCACTCACGTCCTATAGGTTGTGTGTGTGTGTGTGTGTGTGTTTATGAGGGGGGAAGGAGGTAGTTAGGACTGCGGGGATGTGAATTATGAGGATGATGGGGATTTGGCCCCAGCTCATTCTCCCTGGGCGCCTTCCTCACGGCTCGAACATGATGTTGTTGCCAGCTAGCAGCACGGCAGTTTGTTGAGGACGCTCTTCACCTACCAAAGGGCGCCGTTGCAACGTCGGGAGGATTATGTTGTCCGTGACTCACGAAGGCCATCAGTGTAGATGTAGCATAACCCCACACAGGAAAGCACCTCCAGGGCAAAAATGCAGACAGCATTACATGGGAATGTCCACGTCAATTCATGTACGTGTGCCTTCCTTTTGCTTTGACAACAGGAAATGTGTGTGCCGAAGTCGGCTGCATGGGCGGATTCCCCATGGCGGGTTCGCGAAGACGTCGGAATGAACGACGCGCCTATCGCTGGACTTTTGGCCATCGCTTGGGTTATGGTAACACTTGCTTGTTTATTTTTTTTCCAGTTATTTCTTGGTGGGCAGCACACTGATCGAGCTGACGCTTTGCCAAACTTCCCCGAGGTTCTTGGTGTTCGCGTGTGCAGGCGTGTGCTCGCCGGGTGCTTTGTGCGAAGTGCGTAAGGAACGGGCTTTGCAATGTTTTTTCCATGGGATGGCTGAGGGGCATTTATACTATGGTTTTTTCTCATCGCATGGATGAGCGGAGAGTGTGACAGTTGCCTTGCCTTCTAAGGGCAGTCGTACATTGTATCAGCGACTGTATCCCTGTTACGCGAAACGACACCAGCTTGAATGGGAATATCCTCATTGAAAATTGCTGAGCAGACGGCAGTGGCGCTGATGCAAAGGGAAACCGAATCGCCGTGCAGGAGCCGTATGGCCACGGAGCCTTTGGCCCAAGAGTCTTAGGCGACCTAAGGCCGTGTCGTACAGGACTTGCGATGTCGGCACCATGCCATTTTGCCACCCTACCCGTAAACTACTAACCAAGCGAGTTAGATACCTTGTGCTGTCGTTAAGATCGTCAGTCCTGGTCCCAGTCCTGCAGAGTTTCTGAAACGGTCTGAGGTGGTCACCACCGGAAGCATATGCGGAAACGCCGCTTGGTAAAAATTGATTTAGATCGCTGGCACAAAGCACGGGATACTGCCAAGGTTGCCAGTCGCCACTCACGCTGGGAACCGTAACCCAGAGTGCAAAGAAATACAGTTATTTTCGATCTGATTCGCGCTTCATCCTCGTTATTCCATCTGCTATTAACGCGGCCGCGTAACCCTAGGAAAGAGGGAGATTAGGCAAGGCACAGTACGGCGTTATCGAGCATTCATCGAAAGCTGATTAAGCCGAATAAGTTATCTGTATCCATAACCAGTTAAGCACATACTTGCATTGTTGATGTTGAGCATTGGTGGACATTAAAGCCGATGCTTTGGGAAAGTCTGTTCGGAACTCTTGGCCTAACGCTGTGTTTAGTGTTCATTGATGACATATGTGTCATAATAGGTCGTCGTATATAGCTGCATGCCATAGGTAGCAACAGGTTAGCACCAAGCAAACTTTTGTACCGCACACCGTACATTCCCATCAGCAGCGTTTCCCCAATCCGGGAGCACAGCGTTAAGCGGGCGTTGTATTGTGTCAACCTGTCGACCTGGCCTTTGATCACGTTTGCCTTTGCTCGGACCCTTGGTACGGAACCAACACGCCTCGAAGAAACTCCCAACTTGTTTACTCCTGGCTATGCTCGCTCTCAAATTTCATGCTTCTTAACTGCCTTTTGCCAGCCTGGCAGCCGATTTGTTTGGTTTCTTAGCTGGTTCTACTGAGGTTCCGTGTTATTTCTTGTTGCGAAAACTTATCACACTGCCTATTTCCTTACAATAGGAACAGTTATGAATATATGTAATCGCTCAACGGGAGCCATGGCAAGGGTGCTAACGCGCCCTGCTTAGAGTATCCCATATGCCTAGGCTGGGTATCATGTTGACATAGGCTCTAGCAGGGCAACCTGCGAGGCCCCGGAGGTGTTCACGCTGGAGCTATGGGGGGACTCTTTGAGTTTTGCTTCCGGTCCAGCGGAGTCCGAGTTGTGCCCGATTCATCCCCGCAAGCGTCCGGTTTGGGTCTTCCTTTGGATCATCCTGGGAATGACTTATGTGGCAAGCAGCCCCTTGCGGAGCGGAGACAAGTTCCTGACTCTGGGCCAATGGGCCCAGGTTTGCTATGTAGCACAGACGCCAGAAGCGTGTCGCCCGGTTCTGTCTATGGAAGTGGTCAATATCTTTCGAGTCGATCTCGTCAAAGGCGGCCAAGCATGGAAGCTGGCGAAGCACTGAACACAACGCTGGAAATGGCAAGGCAGCGGCGCGCCTCGAGCAGTTGCGAGCGCACCTCTACGTCAAAGCCATCAAAAGCATCGGGACTTAGCTGGGGCTGGCTTAAAGGCAAATCGTCAACGCGATTGTTCGGGTCAGGGCAAGAGCCTGACCAAGCTGCAAATCGACCACATCAGCGTGGTCGAGATAGCTCGATGAATACTGCAGAGCAGTAAGTGACTGCATTGCCGTGAAGCAATGGGCCGGCGTGTCCCGCACCAACTCCTATTCTTTCCCTTCCCTTGACAGGCTCCAACGCCGCGGCTTTCACGTGCATTATGCAAAAGATATCCACAAATCTGTCTCAACCTCGACTACGAAGCCTATCGCTGTTCTTGGGTTGGAGCCCTCGAGTGAGGGTAGCGAAGGCGGGGCCGTGGCGACAAAGTCGCCCCCCGACGGTTCGCCTGACGCCCAGGCGCGCCGAAACCACAACAAGCTGTTCCCGCTCTACGTTAACGGCGTGGCAAAGTCATACTTTAAAATCAGCGCCAGCCGCGACTACGCGCAGGTGCTCCGGCGCCTGCTGCGGCGAGACCCGCTGCTCACATTTGCCCTCCAAAAAGCCATTAAAAACCTTTCAAAAGGCGACTGTAAGCCCGTCAGCCACGTCACCTCCGACCCCACCGGGCAGTCCGCGTCGCTCTATGGCCTCCGCATCACCCCCTGCGTGTGGTCGGACACCAACGGACACAAGCTCCCCGCCCTCCTCCTGGAGCACAACGTGCCGTACGAGTCGCAGGATGTCATGCCGCGCCTGCTCCGCGACTACGCAGTCCTGTCCCACGTGCCTTCCATTCTCACACTTATAGACTTCAACGGCCACGTGTTGTACCAAAACGCCGCCAGCATTGACTACTGCGGCGACCTGACCAGCCACAACGTGGAAACCGGCGACGGAATGATGGGTGTGTTGTTTCAGTACGAGCCGCAGCTGCTGCAGGAGATGCTGCAGGAGGTGAATGAGGGCAACTACTGGCAGCAGGTCGTGCGCGTGCCGGCCTCGCTCAAGCGGCACATGGTCTTTGAGGCGGAAACGACCTGGAGCTACGGGAGCCGCGGCGGCGGCGGAAAGAAGCTCACTGCTGCCGTCAGCAAGCGCTTCATTCAGGACGCGATGGAGCCGGAGTTCCAGCTGGAAAGCTTCACGACGCAACATGCCCGCAGCCAGCGGAACAACACGGCGCGCGGACTGGCGTCCCTGTTTCAGACGCAGGTTAGCATGGCGCGGCAGGAGAGCCTGGGGCCAGCGGGGGCGGGGGGCCGTGGCAATGGCAGCCCCCGGCAACAGGCGCCTGCGCCGCAGCGGCAGGACACGCGGGACAGCGGCGTCGCAATTGCCGGGCCGGCGGCGCTGCCCGTGGGTCGCCTAGGTAGCATCACCGGGCCTGCCCCGCGCCTGGCTAGCAATACCCTCACCCCAGGCACCAGTGCGCACGTCGCGTTCAATCTGCCCAATCAGCTCGAAGATTCGTCACCGGGTCCCCCGGCGGCAATGGCGGGGTCCTTCACCGTTACTGCCGCTAAGGCTGGTGGCGGCGGAGGCGGAGGCGCCTTGGTGCCGCAGCAGCACTCGCACCTGACCAATGCCGGCCAAAATCGGCGGTTCATGACGCTGATGCAATCGGCGGAGCGGCAGCAGCCACCCAGCTTCACGGCGTCATTGCAGAGCTTCAACACAGATGGGGAGAAGCCCGAGTCGCGGGGGTTGTTGGCGCAGGAAGAATGCTGGCATGACATCTCAGCAATCCCGCTTCTGGACCCGGTCCTGGACAAGCAGGTATACCGGGGGGTGGAGGCATACGGGGGGGAGGCGTATGGGGGAAGGGGCGGCACCGCACTGGGGTTGGGCTTGGGAAGCGAGGTGGGAGGAGCGCAACGGCGGGGCGCTTAGAGGCGAGTTCGTGGTGACTGGGGGGAGCCCAAGAAGGGAACGCGTTGGCATCTCGGCGGGTTTAGACCGCGGATGTTGGCGGAATCTAGCACCGGTGGTCCAGGTACGCGGGAAGGGATGTGGGGGCTGGGGGGTCCTGGAGTGAGGACAAGCGGGGCGCAAGGAAATGGGGCTGGCAGGGAAACGGCATGATTATGTGCGTGGGGATTGCGGCTTTAGGTTGGTCGTCGCCCCATTGCACCGTGCACTTTGCTCGGCCAAGTGCGCCGCGGGGAGGTCTATTGGGGGTGAGGGAGAGCGAGCCTGGCTATCCTGGGGCGGGGTCTACCGGGCTGCGCGAGTGCGGCAGGTTCTGTACAAGCGCCTGGACTGGCTTTTTGGAGGGGGGAATACGGGGTGCCTTCCCCTTGTCGACCCGCCTACCGGTGCTTTTTGCATTCCGTCTTCAGCAAGCAGAGGACGGTGCGGGGAGGACGGTCGTGCACCGCAGTGAAAACAACTGAGATGCTGTCTCCGCGTGTAGAGACTGAACTGCATGCCCAACAACGCACCAGGGTATGGGTGTCGTGCTGAGAGGGTGAGAGGGAGGAAGGGCCTGTTGGGAAGGACAATCAGGCAAGGCGGTCCGAAAAAGCCTCAAGAACGTTCCGAGGGACGGTTAAAGCGGCGAAAGCTCGAGTTGGGAAGAGGTTGGGAAAGGGGAGGAGGCACCGCATCCGTCTGTTAGCCCCACGGGTGCTGGTGTCCTCCAGCAATTTGTCGCACGCGCTCAGTCGTACGTTGGGTCATACTTGGCCTCACATGTTGCGACGATGGCTCCGGCTGCATCTCCGGAGAAGCCTCGGCGTCCCGAAGATGACGGACTGGCTGAAGAAGACCTTCTGGGTTGGAGGTTCCCCCTTGGTTGGCGAATGAGGTTCCCGCTGCGCGCTTGGCCTTGGCCTTGGCCATGTTCACTCCCCCCTTTTTTCCCCTTGCTGCTTGGATGCTCGCACCTTTGGCGTGTGTTTCTTCCCTCCGTCTGCTCCACTGTGCGCTACCCTGCTCTACCACCGATAATGTGCCGCGGCCCCCCCTCCTCCTGGCAGCACCTTCACTCGTTCGTGGTTCGTCTTTCCCTCGTCCTCTACTCCTTTGCCAGGTGATACTGCTGCTCCAGACCAACGTCACAGCCCGGGTGGAGCTGGAGAACCGGCTGGCGGACCTGACGGATGCGCAGCTGGGCATGTTGGAGCAGCTCTTCCCCCGCCACGTCATCGAGTATATGCTGTCCCACAAACACGGCTACAACTCCCGCAACCTGACCCATCTGGCCAACCACCACGACGACGTCATTGTGCTGTTTACGGATGGTGCGCGGGGCTCCTCCGGTTGGTTGGCCAGTTTAGGAATCACCGGGTTGCTGGAAATGGAACTTTGAGATGCAAACAGCTTATGGGATAGTAACAAAGGATATTATCGACTGTGACGAGAGATGGGTCGCGTTGGTTGGGAGGGGCGTCGCAGTCCGGTGGATCGGGGGTGACGATGGGAAAGGAGGGGAGAGGGCGAGACAATCGATGCTGCGCATAGCCCGCAATGGAAGGTGCGCCTCGTGTGAGTTCGGCCCCGCAACCAGGTGAGCTCTCACCTGTGGCATTGCCGAAAATGATTACCCGCCAGACCACAAGGTCAAATTTCCCACTTGGGGTTTGGCAGTTGGTTTTCCTCGTTTCTCTGATGTGATGTCCTGAATGTAATTTCCTGATGTCGTATCCTCCTCACGTTCGCAGTGGTGGGCTTCACGTCGATGAGTAAGGAGGTCGAGCCCAGCGAGGTGAGGCTTTGGTTGCTGCAATGCGCTACTTTGTAGCACAGTACGGTGCTCCGGAACGCAGATCCCTAGGGGGCCCGTCCACAAAAAAAACACTCCCCCGCGTAATTGATGAAACATTTTTGTTATTTATTATTTATTATGTATATTATATTTATGTATTTGTTTATTTATGTTGCTTAATTGTTCCTGCGCTGCTGGCATGTGTACATCAGCCGTGTAGGTTTTGGGGATTCCTGGCTCCCGCGAAGCTTCTGTACCAGCTCCCGCCGCCCCGGCGGGACCTTGCTGTGCCCCCCCGCCCCCCGAGAGGGCTTTGCTCCCCTTTGCAATCCCCTCAACCCACCTCCCCTCCCCTCCCCGGATGCCTTCAGGTGATGCACTTCCTGAACGAGCTGTACACCATCTTTGACGACCTGGTGGATATCCACGACCTGTACAAGCTGGACACCGTGGGCGACTGCTACATCGTGGTGGCGGGGCTCACCATGCAGGACGACGACGGCTTCACGTGCACGGTGCAAGGGGACAACGATCAACGGCTGCACCACGCGGAGGTCATGATGGACTTTGCAAAGGCCATCCTGCGGGAGTCCAAGCAGGTAGCTCTCGAGCGGGAATGGTGAATGAGAACTGGTGGAGGGAAGGGGGGGAGCGTGCATGCGGACGGTGGCTGGCAGTTTAGGCGGGAATCGCGGGAGACCGTTGTCTGGTCGTTGTGGTGGGCCGAGCCACAGTATGCGTATTGTGATGTATGTTAACCCGAGGCAATGGGGAGTACTGGTAAAAGGGGCATAATACCAATCGCAAATGGAAGGGCGGAGGTTCGGGTCGATTACAAATTGTGTGGCAATCAATCGCGGTATCTCAGCAACGCGGTGGTGAAGAGGGTTCCCCGCCGCCGCAGCCGCTACGTGCGTGCGTGCGTGCGCTTTGTACTGCTGATCCGGGCCTTGCTCCAGCTACTTTTACGGGTAAGGTGATGAGTGATGTGGGAGCGCCGCCATTCAACTGTTGCTTTTGTCCCGCGCTGCCGGTTGCAGGTCCTCATGCCGCACAATAACAGCCCTGTGCAAATACGCATCGGGATCCACTTTGGCAGCCTGGCCAGCGGCTTGGTGGGGCCCAAGATGCCCAAGTTCACGCTGTTTGGTAAGTCGTGAGAAGGGTTGGCTGCGGGACCCACATCGCCTGTGTGATGATTGGGCTGGTGATGGTGGTGGAAGGAGGGGGAGAGGTGTTGCCGTGCGTTTGCGAGGGGTCGGGACTAAGGCTCTGGCTCTGTCAGACCCCGTTATCATTTTTGTTGTCATCGCCATCATTATTACCACCACCACCATAATCACATGACCATCATCAGCATCATCACCATCACGATCGTCATAATGATCATCTGTGGCGTTTTGGACGGAAAATTGTGGGCAGAACGAGGAGCAGGCGCCGTGCCTCGTTCTTAACTCGCCTGTTTGTCTGCTCCCCGGCCGATTTGAGGTTGCTGTTGGCTCGCATATCGGACATGTGCTGGCAGGGGAGGCTAGCACAATGGCGTTCGGCCATAGGCTGCAGGCTCGATGGGAGTGCACTCTGGGGACTCCGAACTGACCCCCTTAGCCGCATGGCTGGCTCTGTCCGCTACGTGCGATATCGGATCACGAGCCTAATCTAATATTTTTCCCGAAGCTGCTTCCTAATTTCCAAATCCTCGCCTCGCCTCACCTTGCCCGCGCAGGGGACACGATGAACACCGCCAGCAGGATGGAAAGCACCTGCAAGCCAGGATGCGTCCAGGTGCGTGTGATCTGAAATGAAGATGTCGGTATGGACGTGTGATGTCATGGTGAGGGGCGCTGAGTGGTGGGCGCACGGCTTCAGACGAAGACCAGGAGAGCCAAGCTGGGGAACGATTACAGAGGGGAAGCCCGTTTGCATTGTTGGGGTACGGCAGCATGGCAGTATGGTCATCTGGACAGGCAGGCGTGCATGGCTGATCCTTTTGCATGTAGCCCACCGGTAGTTAAGAGCTGGCCAATCCGCATATGTGAAACTCCGTGTGTATATGGCCGCGGTGGCGGCTGCGGGTAGTGCCCGGCGCCTGCCGCTAGAAGGGTAGTAGCGTGCAATCCGGGCGGACGGTTTGCGCGTGCCGATGGGCGCTTCCCGTTCCTTCCGCCGGACCTCCCCCGCTGCTCCGCACGGAGGTCATGGCGGCTTCTCTTCTCCCGCACCCGTCCCCGCACCCGCACCCTTCTCAACCTGACACCTGCAACGCCGACGCCTGCACATGCGCTGTCGCGCGCCCTGGAAACACACATCACCACAGGTTTCGGAGGTGTTTGCGAAGCTGCTTCCGTTCGAGGACTGGCAGGACACGGGTGGCGTGGAGGTCAAGGGAAAAGGACACATGCAGACCTTTCTGTGGATCCCCAAACCCGAGGACCTCATCCCGAGTGGTATGGGAGGTCGATCGCCGTGCCGCAGCGGCGATGGCGGCGGCTCCGTCGGCTCTACGGACGGCGCCATGGCGCCTGCGGCCAGCGCTGCCAGCTCCGTCACCAACGGCGCGGGACTCGATGACTTGGCCACGGACCGCACGGACATGAACAGCACCGGTCGGGCCAGTGCTGCATCGCTAGTGCGCGCCCGGTCAGCACGTGCCGCCTCCGTTCGACCCAAATCGAGTCGACCCAAATCGAGTCGCTACTTCACGCGGCCCTCGACGGCACGGCTTCGGGAAAGCTATGCTGGTGGCAGTGGCAGCGGTAGCGGCGGCCCTGGCAGCACGAGCCGCCCGAGCACGGCCAGCAGCGGTCTAGGCCGCATGTCGTCCCTCGGGCGAACCAGCCTCGGCCGGTCTACCACACTCAACCGGTCGATGTCGCGCCGCAATGTGAGTTTCCGCTTCCAGGGAGACTTACCGGACGACGATTTGGGCATGGAGGAGGAGGATGCCAACCCCTTCATGGCCATTCTCAGCCACATCCGCGGCAGCAACACGGGCGAGCCAGAGGACGGCGGCGGCGGCGGTGGCGGCGGCAGCGGCATGGCGTCCGGGCACCGAGACATTACCGCCGGCTTGCGCATCTCTAGCGATGGCGAGAACGAAGGCGACAACAAGCCGCAGCGCAGCGGCCCGCCCCTGGGCGCCAAGCGAGTCAGCAACGGTTACTCGGGAGGAGGGGCCCTGCGTCGGAGCGGCAGCGGCGCGATGGCGGCGCAGGTCCGGTTGAGCTCCAGTGGGACGCCGCGGATGAGTAACAATGGAGGAATGCGGATCAGCGGCCCCGGCCAAGGCGCCGGCGCCGGCAGCAGTCCTGGTTACCGGTCTTTAGTGGAGGGCAGCGCGGTGCAGGCAGTGGACGAGACGGAAGCGATAGACGAGCTGAAGGCGTGCATGGTGGTGGCCAAGGCGGAGGGCGCGCTGAAGCCCGCCAGGGCCGTACGGTTGACGTTTGCGCCAGAGATGCAGCTGGTAAGTGCCTCGGAGGATGGCCGGCCGCCGGCGCATCTGCAGCCGCTGTCGCCGACGCTATTAACGCACCTTCCGCAGCAGCAGCAGCAGCAGCCGAATGCCACGGCGACCACGACAACGATGGTGGCGAACAATTAGGGGAGCTAACGCCGGTCCCTGTGGCCGTTTGCTGCTTGTCGAAACGGCGGAGGCTGCCCCGGTCCAGCAGCAGCAGCAGCAGCGACCACGCCGCGTAGCTCTCTGGGGACCTCACCAGCAGCAGCGCTGCATCCGCGCTGCCTGGTGCTGGGGGCTGCAAGGGGATTGCAAGGGGCTCGGGCTTGTAGTCGGAAAATGGATAGTAGTCTCGTTAGGGTTTCAGCGAGCAGCTGAGGCAGGTGGCATGTAAGAGGTCACGGCATGTAAGAGGTATGGGCGCCTGTGCCAGCTGTTGCCATTACGGTCGCGTGGAGACGATGCAGGGACGACAGAGGGCGGCTGCGGCTGCGGCTGCGGCTGCGGTGCATATGGTTGGGGATGGCCTGGCACAGTCCCTGCTGTGCCAGATCGGGACAGCGGAGCCTTGTGCATGCGTATGTATTCTTCAGTTGTTGGCGGAGTAAGCAGCATGCAAGACTTGTTGTAGTCCTTATGGCTGCCCGCTCCACAGGCTGCGGAAGGTGCAGTGGCAAAGCGCTGCGCACTGTGGGTTATTATTGCCGTGGTAGTCGGGAAAGCCGACCCAGTAAACGTGTGTGATGGGGTGGTTGTCGTCTGGGCATCGGACGTGCTTCGCCTGTCTCAGCTGCAGCGCCAGTCCGCGCTCCTTCCCAGATGCCGTATGCACCTGCTTGGCCGTCTCGGCGTCCTCCATGCATTCTGCTCCCTGTACATCGGCCGCAGCACTCGTTCCTTTGCAGCAGCTTCACTCGCTCGTGGTTCGTCTTTTCCCCCTTGCCCCCTGCGGAACCCGAGAAGCTCTGGGAAGCGGGCCCGCTATCCCAGCACCTACGCGCAATTTCTGCCGAGTCAAACAGATAGATAAGAACCTAGCATGTGAGTTGATTCACTTTAGAGGTCCTTGCAGCGGCACTCAAAACCCACAATAAAGACAGCAGTGGCGCAGACGCAGTGGCGAGTTGGGCAGGCATGGTTGGTTTGCTAGTTGGTTGCTTTGTTCATTATTTGGTTCGAGCAGCCCCCGGTCGGGGCAGGCGGCAGATGCCAGAGAGAGAAGGACGCTCTGCGAAGCCTTCTTCGCGTCAGGGCGCTTTGGGCAGGAGAAGTTGTCTTTATTTTGTGCGTTAGGCAGGATCACCGGCTATGTGTTCGAGTACGTGTGCCAGCTTTTGTGGATACTGGCGAGGAGAGAGAGCTTTCGTGGCCCAGGGCTGGGCTGGAAAGCGCCTTGCCGTCGGCCTGGGTTTACATGTATGGCCCTGGGGGCGCTGTTTTTGGTCTTTGGAGGTCTTGATTGTGCATGGAGCCGGACCCGGCCTTTCCCCTGGCTTCTTGCGCATCAATGGCCTGGTTGGGTTGTGACTCCAAACGTGGCCTGCAGGCTTCTTGCCTTCTTCTGGACGAGGGGGGGGGGACTTTGCGAAATATGGACTCGATATTGGATGGGGACGCTTCTGGGCCCCCTCGTGGCTTACAGGGCGGCCGCGTGAAAGGCTTTTACTGCTGCCGGGCATACACGATGAAAACTGTAGTTGTGTGTATATGCGTTGTGATGTCCATTATCATGTTGCAAGTGCCGTGGGCAATGGGTATGCTAAGCATGAGCATGGATAGGCCGGCGCCTGGTACAGGGCTTGGGTCTGTAGGCTTGGGCCTTGGCTCTCGCTACCACGGCGTTGTGCCACGTCCACTCGGAGAGCTCTGCCGTGATTACCGGAGCTCTGCATTGAAGGCTTGTGTGCATGATGCATGCGTGTTTGACTCAGAAGGAAGTACGATCGCTGCAGCTCTGGTCCACAGTACGGCAGTACGGCACGGAATCAGCCTTCGTGTCCTGGAGGTTGCCGATTTGGGAGGTGCGCCGGAAGATATCGCTGCTGCTGGTAGAGGGCCGCCAGCCGTTGATATATTTTGTACAGGCGCAACTGCGTACAGAGGCATCATTAGGCGGGGCACAGGTAGCATTACTAGGATAGCGCTCTGTACGTATCATACCGCATCGGGGAGGTATCGATTCCGAAAGGTAGGTGGCAGTCCAGGTTGGAGTTTAGCTTGGTGGTGGCCAGTCAAAGCGCTAATGTGCGCACGTGACACGGACAGCCCTTCCTTGATGCGAACAGCATGTGCAAGAATGCATGCAGCACGGGGACACGACATCAACAACAACAAGTGTGCATTGTGTTTCGTTCTTGGCAGGTTGCTTGTACAGGAACTAAGTGCGCAGTGTTATCCATGAGCCCGTTGAGTATATCCGTGTCTTCCGTTGTCTTTCCAGGGCGGCGAGGCGTAGCTAGGGTTTTGATACCGGCAAACGAGGTAGCATAACGTGGTGGTGGTGGTGGCGGTGATGGTGATGGTGCTGGCGATGGTGATGGTGATGGTGATCATCATGTCCTTTTCACGCTGAAGAATGGAAGTCTCGCGGTTTCGGCACGTCAGGCCTCGCTTGGGCTTTTCCTGCGTGCTGCTGCGTTGCCCCTGAAGGTTTATGTTGATTGCATTGTGAATTTGGTGGGTTACAGCACTACATATTTAGGCGAGATAACAATGTGACGTGCTTCTGGATATCTAAACCGGGTCATTTTAATGATCAAGTAACTCTTGGAAACCCAGTGCGAGAAAAAGATAAGCCAGTCTACACATAACGGACTTCGGTGCCGCCTTGTCACAAGCTGCATATTTACTTGTTCCATGCGCAGACTCGAAATGTCTTCAGCAAGGTAGTCACCAAGGGGATGTTTCCACTTAGGATTAACGTCGTAGATTTAGGGCACGGAAGTTCTTGCTAGGAGCTTATATCACTCCATGTGGAGAGACCAACTGTTGCGAAGGCGAGGTAAGTTTGCCAGGTTCCGATGGAGGACAGAGGGGTCATCCGCAACGTTAATACGAAGTGGAAACATTCCCCCAATTTGAGCAAGGGGAGGACAAAGATTTTGACGTTGGGAACATGAGCAGCATCTAGCAACGTGTATATGTATCGCTGTCGGTATGCGATTCCAGAGGACACATATCCCAGGCAACCGTTTCCCGATTCCCGCAAAGCTATTTTACGGTTTAGAAAATTATTCGGCCTGTACGATTTGCTTCGGGTTTTATGCTTATGTAGAATCCAACCTAACTCCACTCCCGTTTTGTAAACCTCTGCGTCAAGCCTTACCATCTTTCCGGTATTTACAGCGGCTAGGGCGGATTTGTGGCGGTTGTCTAATCATAGGATGCTAACTTGCTACCCTGGACAGTCCGTAAGAGTCCTTGCAGCCTTACTTTCCTAGACGCATGTACCATTTTGCGCACTGCGCGGGGTTTTGCCCAGTCCGTTGAAGGTACCAGGTTGTGGGTATCGTTGCACCAAACCCGATGATCCTTAGGATCCACAGTTAGGGCGATCAACTCGTGCTTCAGGCAGTATTTGCGTCCCCTCTAGCCCCCTTACAATACAGAATAGCGGAGGGGACCATACTTCGTGGTTTTGGATTCGCGCCTCGGGTGTGTTTATGGTTTGAACGCAAAAACACAGCAGAACTGTCGTCAAGCTTGAGCTGTCGCCCAGCCCAGATCAAAAAAGCTTTCCTGTTCGTCCGAAACCAGATGTCGAATTAAGGATATGGCGCCTCGAAACACTTATAAGCAGTCAAGTTAAGGGAAAAGATTTCGATGAAGTACGGCACAAACCCGTGAGGAAAAGGATGCTCTGTTTGTCATACTATTGCAGCAACCGATTACGTGTTGTGTTATTGGTTGCCGTTACCAAAAGTTTTTTCTGGCGTTAAGACTTCTGGCGCTATCGTAAAGCCTTTGCCCAAGAACCATGGCGAAATCACTTCGCTGTGGAGTCTGTGGGATTCTCCTTCGAAACGTAGCCGAAGCGCAAAGCCATGGAGAAGTGACAGGTCATTCCAGCTTTGAGGAGACCACAGAAGTCGTAAGTCCGCGGTTGATCTGCGTACGCTTTTGCATTTCCCAACGTGTGCGCGAAACAGTATATGCCAGCTGGTACGAGCTATTACGAAAGCTCTTAAGAAAGGGATTTGGCTGCCTAGGGTTTGGTGTTCCAACCTCCTGGACCAACCTGCAGAACGACGATTCCCCAGCCGCAGAACCATCATCCTGATCCGCCGCTGGAGCCGGGGAAGCTGATGATATGCCCGTCGGTTTTGTGATAATGCAACCATGAGACACGCGTTCCATAAGTTGAAACCCTGCACCCCTGCACAACCGGGCGCGCACACTGCGCACAGATACAAGCTGTCCCAATGCACCGCACGCGCTCCTGTCGCCACACACGCAGATCAAAGTGATGAAATGCGTCACCTGCGGGAAGCCCTGCAGGACCGACGCGGAGCGCGACATGCACAAACGCTTCACGGGCCATACCGAATACGTCGAAGAGGTGCGCGCCCGCATGCATACACAACCCACCTGACACCCTTTCCCGCACGGCTGTTGTTATGTGGCTTCTGCAGCTGCCGTCGCCACCATATTGGTGCTCTTGGCCGCCGGCTTGGGCCAACAGCCATTTGCAACAAAGAACGTTTCACAAAATACCGTCATCCAGTCTACGCTTTGTCCCCTCACTGTGGCACGGGCTGCCGCACGCCTGACTGGCACATACATGAGACGTAATACGGCAGGATGGATGCGAGGCAGGGGCCACGGCAGCAATTCGTCGCCGACGGGTTTATCAGGGGCATTGTCAGGGAGGACGCTTGGGGGCCGCAGCTTAGGGGCTGCTGATGCCCTCCCTCCCTCCCATAGTACGCTGGTGGCAAAGGCCATGCGGCGCCGTTTGCACGCCCCCGGCGCCCCACATCCCGCTGCCCACGGTGCCGCCCCGCCCCTGGCGAGCCTAGGTAGCGAACGTATGGCGCACGCAGCACTGCACAGGGCACAGGAATGAGCGCCACCAGGACACGTCGTCACAAGCTAGCTACCTACACCATTAGTGCCCGGTTGCCTGCCCCTTGGTTTGCCTGCCTTGAGTGGGTGTTAAGACTGGATGCCAAATCAGTCGATGCATGTGCTTGGGTCGGTGTGTGTAGACGGCGCAAGCGACTCTCAACACGGAGCAAGAGATGAAGGAGGCGCGGGACGCCATGGAGGAAGACGCGGACATTCTGCGGGCCTCCCTAGGCAAACCGCCCCGCGCCAAGGGGGCGGCAGCGGCGGCAGGCACCAGCGACACGGACGCAGGTGGCGGCTGCGAGGCGGGCACCAGCGGTGGTGAGATGGTATGTCTGTACTCGTGTTGAATGGCCAAGTGTGCGTGCGGCCGGCTCTCTGCGACGTACACCTCTGTGATCCACATGCGGCGGCTGCTTTATCTTCGCAGGTCCCTGCGGAGGTCCCGGAGGTGCTGCTCAAAGAAATGGAGGAGATGGGGTTCGCCAGGTGCGTCGTGTGCGCGTCATGTTCATCTGCCTCACCCCTTTCATCACCTGTCAATCGTCGGATGTTTAAGGGGGCCCTTCCCGTCCTAGCACCCAAGTCCACGCCCCGTCTCACATAAATGCCGGTCAGGGTACCTTCCTACGCTCCAATCCACCACATATCGCCACCACGCCGCGACGGCGCCGTCCATTCCCCCCTTCCACGCTCCGCCCGTGTAGGGCCTGAACCCCACACCGTCGGCCTTCGCGCCTAACCTGCTTCCTACTGCCTACCTAACTTTGTGTAATGTTGAAGGAACCGAGCTGTTCGCGCTATCTGGTTCTCCAAGGCCGTTACTTCGGTGGAGGCTGCAGTCAACTGGCTGTTGGAGCACGACACCGACCCGGACGTTGACGAACCGCTGATGGTCAAGAAGGTAGGACAGCAGCGGTCGCGGTTGGCAGCGATCAGATACGACACTGTACATGGCGGTCGCAAGCAGCAGTCGGGAGTCTCGCGACGCAAGTGACGGTTGAGAGGTGGCTGAATGAAGGACATGCCGGTCAACTGCTCTCGGCCCGGGCTATAGTCAAGCCCGTATTTGCAGATACTCAATAATGTACCTGCGCGTATCTGGCTTTATTAGCTTCTTCGGGCTAATCTACGTTGGTCTGGTTTTGGCTGAGCTGACGTGTCTCATGTAAGCTAACCTTTTTACACCTGGTTTCGGGGTCCGTTCTGCAGGCTGACCTGGAGTCATCCGCCGGGATATCGGGGGCGGGGGATGAGGAGGGCAGCGGCAAGGAGCCAGTCGACCCGGTAGAGGCCCGGCGCAAAGCGGAGGAGCTGATTCGAAAGGCACGGGAGAAACGAGAGAAGGAGGAAAAAGAGCTGGTGCGTGCAGGGGTGAGGGGGGTGGGCGCAAGAGACCCTGATGGGCCGCCGATGTCGCCGTTGCCGCGCGCTGCCCGGTACGCGCGCAAGGATAGCCCATGGGAGGCGGAGGGAGAGGGGTGACCGGATAGGCCGGCCGGCCGGCTTCCCAGGTGTTGTTGAAGGAGCCAGGGGCTTCGTGATTGGTGATGCCACCCTAACATTCCACTTTATATCCTGCTCCATCCGCTATATATCTCGCTACAGTGCGTATGTAAGTAAACGATGGCACTTGGACAGACTCGTTCAACGCATAGCGTCAGCTACCGCGATCCATCACATGTCCTCATTCCACACCTTGTCGTGGCCCTACGTAGGAGCGGCAACGAGAGCTCGAACGCATCCGGGCAGGCAAGGAGATGCAAAAGGTGTGAGGCGTAAGGGGCTGGGGCACTGTGGCGTTTTTAGGGGGGCAGCCTGCCGTCCTGACCGCTGACCACGGCGTCTCATTGCCTAGGGCTCTATAGCGGCTCTAGCTCCTGAGAGTCATCAGCATAATGAACGATTATGCTCAACTGCTGCTCAACTGTAGCAGCAGCAGCAGCGACAAACACGAAAGCAAACGCATTGCCAGCAAAGCAGCAAGTTAGCCGCGCCGCGGCAGCTTCAAAATGGGACTTCCAATGGCTCGCATCCGGCATGAACGGCCTATCGTCTTATCTTGGCGGCAATCGCAGAGCAGAGGCGTGAGGAATGGCGCCCTGGCTTACCCGCCCACAGGGATGCAGAAGTTAGAAGGCGGTATGGAACCCATTATGAAGTTTCCGCAACCCGACGCCACAAGGGAATCCTCCCCTCCCAATAATGAGAAGTCCGTCTTTTTTCGGCGGCATCGCTGCAGATTCAACCTGTCTCTACAGATTTTATGATCCTTGTCTGTCCGAGCTTGCTCTCCGTGGGAACATACTCAGTCACCAGGACTCTCGCGGCGTTTCTTTGAAGTATCCTTGCATCCTTGCTCCTTCGCTCTGCTCGCTGTAACCGTTCCCTGCTCTCGCTCCCTCCGCCATGCAGATGCGTGAGAAGGATGAGGAGCTGGCGTTAAAGCGCATAGCAGAGGTAGGTGCGTCAGTGGGGCCAGTGCCTAGGGTGGGTGGAGGAGGAGCTACGAAGCATCGGGACTGCAAGCCCACGCCGGAAAGAATGTTTACTGGGGGCGATAGAGACGATGGAGTTGCTGCTGTGGCTGTGCCGTATGATCTGTTAGCGTGTGAGGCGGCGTGCGCTCCAGCCTTGCCGCACTGCACCCATTCTTTGTTTGGATGCCGCTGGTAGCGCTGATGCGTCTGGCTTATCCGGCACTGAACAGGCGCACGCTCCGTGGGGGTGCGGTCCACATCTGGGTTTGCTTTGGTCTTGCTGTGTGGTGCATGCGTTTTTGTCTGTGCCCCAACTCCCTCACCCCGCACCCGGGTCCAGGTCCTTCCATACGGGAGCCCCTCAACACGGCCCCAGAGCAACCCCCGTGTGCCCTCAGCACGTTGTTGTGCTATTGGCAGGGCCCTATACTGCCGGCTCACGCCCACAGCGTCTGCCGCTCTCCTTGGCTGTTTACGCAGCAACGCAAGCGTGAGAAGGAGGAAGAGGCCCGGGCGCGTGAGGAGCTGCGGAAAAAGCTAGAGGAGGACCGCAAGGAGCGGCGGCGGCGGCTGGGGCTACCCGAGGAGCTCACTGAAGAGGAGAAGGTGTGTGGGTTGCAGGGGCTTATAGCGTGGTGTCTGTAATGGGCGATGTATATTTGGCAGGCGGGCGGGATGGTCATCGGGCCCCAGATAGACCCAGATGGAAGGTGGGACGCGGTTGCGAGGTGTTGTGAGGAGAGTCCGGGCTGGCGGAGTAGCGTGGAGGTTGGAGGGGGCTTTTGCTACCGCATAAGAGGCAGGGAGCCTTCAAGAAGTCTGTGAGTATGGCTGACTCCTTGCATTGGGCCCTCCCGGCGTGCTTGGCTTCGCCGCCGCTGCCGCTGCTGCTGCTGCTGCTGCTGCTGCAGGCACGCGAGGCTGAGAAGCGCAAGAAGCAGGAGGAGGAGGAGGCGGCCAAGAAGGCCTTCAGTTACGTGAAGCCCGTCTCAGGTTGGTGCGCGACCGGGTGTGATAGATAGGCGCGCTTACCGCTCTTTTGGACCCATCCTGCAGCTCGCGCCCATCTCCGTCCGCAGCGTTGTCCAAGATGCGCACCCAGTTGGTGGATCTCAAGAAGGCGCATGCGGCGGGCGCAGCAGGGGGCAGTGGCGAGGCGGCGTTCAAGACCGCCTGTGAGACCATGATGCGGTAAGGCAAGGAAGGGAGAGCTTGTGAGTAGGATGTAGAGAAGTACGGCTGAACCTGGTAGACCTAGATGCGAGGACCCTATACAGGCTCACCTCTCTAGTGACGAAGGTGGGGTGGACATGTTATACTGGCAGACGTCCAGACAGACAGATGCAGGCAGGGCGGTGGACCGACTAAGTCCAAACTTATCCTTCTTGTCCCCGTTTGCGCCACGCTCGTTGCATGGTCGATACACGGTAGTAACTTTTTACGGCCAGTCTGGGGTCACATCCAAATAGTAGGCTCGCAGGTAAACCGCCAGGGGGGGCATTCACATGGCCGGGCTCCGTGGTGTAAGGCCTATGCTATCGCTCCCTGCCAAAGGTACCTCGGCAACATCGCTGCCAGTCCCGGGGAGGAGAAGTTCCGGACCATCCGTCTGGGCAATGCCGCATTCCAACAACGTGTGGCTTCTCTGCCCGGCGCCGTTGACTTCCTCGTCACGTGCGGCTTCGAGGTGGGCTTGATGGGGGGAGTTGCTTGGCTAGGCTTAGCGTGCTCTGTTTCCGCAGCAGGGAATATGATGCAGGCTTGCCAAGCGGGGAGAGGGTTGGGGCCGCTCATGTACTAAGGGGGGAACGCACATCCGCAGGTGAACACGTGCAGTCAAAGCCCCAAACGCGACATTGCGATGGGACTGCCGCCCCTTTTTGGCATTGGCTCGACGCCGCAGCGGCAACAACAGCAACTGCTAGCAGTATGCAACGCACGCAACCATGATTGGCTTGTGTCAAAAATTAACTGCAAAGCTCTCTTGACCTCCTTGACCTGGCTCTGACACTTGACACTCCTGGCGCCATACACGAGTACAAACCATACCAACGGTACTAATTTTGGGTTTGCATCCTAAGCGATGTCGTTGAGCGGCACGGTAAGTGGCATGTATGATGACGCCCGTGTCCAGAAAAAGGATGATGCGCTGGTGATGCTACCGGAGAAGCTTAACGTGGAGCTTTTGAGAGGCGCCGGCGGGGCGCTGGACGAGGCCCTCACAAATCCATTCTTTGGGGCATTGTGACGGCTTTAGGTCTTCGTGGCGATGGTCGTGTGTTGTTTTGGCGCCTGCGCCTGTCACGAAAGATGGCCGTCTCAGTCATGGCTCTCTGACCTGGACCCGCATCACGAGGGCTATAATCACCGGAAAATCGTTGGATAGTCCTTGGTTGTAATGAGCAGCGGCGCAACTTTCCTGCCTACCCACATTGGGGTTTTTGCACACCCGCGACACGATGTACAATTGTATACGGCTCGGCTGCTCCTCAGGCCCCTGCAGCAGGCGTTGGGATGGCTGCTGGATGTAAAGTATCTCCAAATGGTTTTGTTATGAATCGCCAGGCCACGTGAGGGAACCAGTCCGTCATCAAGAGGTTGCCATGTTTATGCTTGGTTACAGTCCGATTACATAGCGAATGCGGTCGACTATCAGTGGGGCGTGATTTTAAGCTACACCCGCATGCTGTCGTGTGCATAAGGTTTGCTTATAGGATATGGCTTCCTACAGGAGAGATGTAAGGTCATTCGCCTATGCGTACAATCAATACATATATATAACCTGCATGAGGACGCAACATCGATACCTCAGAACATCGATAAATCGGTGTAGTACACGTTTCGCAGAGTCAATTTGTCGAGACCGGGTCTGCTGGCCGCCACGTGCAATCAGCTATCCCGCCACAGCCCACAGTCCATAAGGATTCCCCTTTGGCACGGGTTAGGAAGTATGATAGGGGGCGGCCGTACGCGCGAAGACCCCATGTTCCGCAGACATTAGCGAAAAAACGGGTATCCCTCTATCTAGAAAAACTGAATTACTGCCGTAAAAATAGCCCTTAAGTATAAAAATTACGGCCTGCCATTACCTGAGCTTGTATCTGAAGGGAACATTTGTTTAATGCAACCAAAGGACGGTCTAAACATTTTTGCGTAAAAGTGATGTAACAGGTGGATAATATGCCGATTGTGTGCCCGACGTGGGCGCCTTTAAGCCCTCATGCAGGGGACTTAGACAGTACATCCTTGTACACAGCACACGAGCGCACCACTTCGCTCCAGTGGTGTGGTGGTGAAATGCTTGAGGTCCCACACCCCAAACCCTACCTGCATGCTTTCCCTTAAAAATGTATCACATCGGATGCATGAAAAATAAATAGTTGTGATCAGCATTTAACCATATCCCAACCCAGACATCCTTGGATAACTTTGGTATCGAGGTCTGTCGTGTACTTGGTCTCCAGCAGCGGTCATCCAGCTCGTCATCCAGGCCAGATCGGCGGCCTCGCTCCGCCAGTTGGGCGGCGTGCTTGGTCTGTTCTTTCTTTTATCGGCTTCAGTGCGCACGGCTACGCTTGTGCGCTGGCGATGACGACACATTCTGGGTGGGCCTCTTGCCAGCCCTGGCCTTGCCCTGCTTCTTGCCCTCCCCTCCGTCGCCCCAAAAGTCGGGCATGGGTCGCGCCTTGAACACCGTCAGCGTCTGGCGGTATAAGCGTGTTGCCTCCGCCTCGCGAGCCTCCTTGGCTGCCACCGCAGCCTCCAAACGGGCCTGTGGACAAGGTCGGAATTGAGAGTACAAACCGAAAGCAGACACCAGCTGAAATAACGCTACAATTAACAGCTAACCGGGATTCCCACAAACATAGCAGCTTCTGCGACGGCACCGGATCCTCTTTTCGCCCACCTTCGCCGCCTTCTTGAACTGCAAGTGCCTGTCTGCGCGCGCCTCCGAGCGTAGCCTGACGTCCACGGGCACCGTAAGCGGCAACTGCCAGCCACTTGGCTCCGCCCGGTTCGTCTGCTGAAGCACGGGGCGCCCCTGCTACATATTGGCAGGGATTTTGCGTCATCCACCGTTTCGGCTGGCGATGCCAGCATCCCCAGCAGCACTAGGCTTGGCAAGGTACATGGACCATGGTGGTTGCTAGGCAATCCGAATCCTCCAGCCCGTGATGATGCAAAAGACGAACCACACACGGCAGTTGCACAATCTACCTGGTACACAATTGGCGAGCCCACGGCCGTCGCGCCTGCGTCACGTTGCTCAACCCGCTCCTGGTGGCGGCGCACCATTCGCTCCTGAAGATTAGATAGGTGGCCGAGTTTCACGGGCAAGATCAGAGCATGTAGTGTTCAAAGAGTCCATTTAAACATAAACACATATACCCGTTTAATTTGGCATAACAATCAATCTGACTGAATCACTGGTGCTGCACATATCCAAACACCGTGCAGGCCAGCAAACGGCCGCAAGGCGAGCCATATGTAACATTCTATCATCCTGGCCTGACGTGCAGCATTAATCGTTGTATCCCCTCGATGAACAGTGCGTCGCTTCACTGCAAAGTGTTGTCATGGCTGGATTGCGGCGGGATTTATTACGTTCCACGGGAAGCGATCTTGTGCATGGCCAGGCCTGCAACCTGACGTAGGGAGGGCAGATGCCGTTGCTAATGAGCTTTCACACCTCGGTTTGAAATAAGGGCGACTTTGCAGTTGTCAGCGCCCGGGTCGTCACCGACGGCGGGGGAAGCCCCGTGCTCGGGAATCCTCCCGTGCAGTGCCACTTTCCATGCTGCCTGTCGGCAGCTTTCAAGGCTGCAATGCGCTTATTGCGCGCCATTACGGCCCTCTGTCTACTTCGGTCCTCCTTGTACTGTTGTCGGGGCAAGCTTGCCTGCCTCGGGCTTGCGGGGACCCTGCAACAAATTATTGGTGCAATGAAAAGCGCTTAAAGACAGCGGATCATGCAGCAACACATCGCGGATTCGTCTGACCTGGGCCTATCGCGGATTGTAAAATGATACATATAGATGGGGGAGTTCTCCTGCACTGCGCAATCTCAGAGAATAAAAACGGTACCTAATGGTAAAAGTGTCCCCGCCCAAGTAGCTAAGGGCATCTACCGGTACCGGTATTCTAAGGTCTTCGTGTCGTCATGCCAACCCAGTGGCGTGCGTTCACGCACCCGTTGACCGCTGACGTTTGTCCCTTAAATGTCAGCACTGTAGCCGTGTTAATCTGCGGGGAAATCGCAATTAATGGTAGAAGAGGGTCCGGATGCGCGACAGTCGCGCTTACAGTATTCATCCCCACCGTTCCGTTTCGTTTAGTGCGCTGCGTCGCGAGCAATTCATCATCATGGCCAGAAATGGAACCAGGAGAGTCCTCGTGCTGGTAACGATAGTTCTCCTTTAGTACCAAGCCAAAACTCGACGGCAGCCCCGGTGCCCGCGGGCTGAGAAAAATCGCCCCGGGCCGAGGGCACTCCATCGCGCGGGCCGTCCGGAATCCCACGTTCGCACGAGATTCCTGCATGTGTGTGAATCGGGAGCAGCATGAGGATCAAACCCAACAGTTCCTTTGTGCAACAAGGAACATTGCCTTGCCATGTCAAGGCAGAGCTTGCAGCATGCCCTTAGTATTGCATTACAGAAATTTCAGCCATGCCATGTTTGAAAATAGTATTACCACGAAACGGGAATCCTTTAAGCGCTTCAGGATGAACGTCGCCAAGGAGACGATTTCATTCAAGTTTCATTCCCAAAGCTTCCCCAACAAGCAAGTCCCTTCACCTGCGTCTTGTACATCTTGTCAGGTGACTTGATGAACCCTAAGGAGCCGTGCGATGCCTGCCTAGTCACCTGATGCCTGCCTTGTTACCTGACCCAACTTGGATAAACCGTCTTACTTCGTCACGAATAATAGAAGAAATATAGTTTACATGAGCTGTATTATGGTTCCTTCTCGTAGCATCCACCCAACAGCCAATTTTTGCTGTGCCGTGCATGCTATGGATCCGTTGCGTTACCCTGCGGTGCACGCCCTTCATTACTGATCACTACTGAGATGATGTGGGAATCCTTTGCAAATCCTTTGTTGTTTTTTAAGTGGTATATTCTTTGTGGAATCGTGCACGCGGCATTCATGCCGCAAGTGCTGCTCGCTTTATGGACGGGCTTCCTGGGCTGTTTGGGCTGTCTACATATGCAGAAAATAAGCTCAATGATGTCGAAATAGAAAGCTTCTCGTTGAACTGCATTACCAAGCAAGGGCGACTCAGCAAGTCTCTCCGCAAGGTTCAACCCATTTTTGCTTGGGTTACGGTATGCTAATCTAAATGGCCGAACCTGTACCAGAATGAGCATACAAGTTTGAGTATGTATGTTTGAGTATGTATGAACAAAGGGTTCCACGTTTTTACAACCTCAACTAGCCAGGACAGGCTTCGCTGGACATGCTAAATATCATGGTTCGCACAGCTTCGAGTTGTGACTTGGGCGACTGCGTTGCCCTTGCACAGGAGGTTTTTCATGTGTTCTCAGGAGGCTTGGGGCCGTGGTGTGTTGTTTCATTGGGCTGAGTGCGGCTTGGGCCAGGTACTGCACCAGGCTGCACACTGTTGCACCGGTACTAGTATGCTTCGCTCGGAGTTTGATGCATGAATCGGATCCTGATATCAAGACCTAAAAAGCCAAGCTCTCGCGCAGGCAACCGAACAGCACCCTTACCCACCCTCAAATGAGGGGGTCTCTCCGCGGAGGCATTTGAAAACGACACCCTCGTCGTGATGCTTGTACGTTGGATTTATTGCCGTACAAGTAAGGTGTTGGCCGAGGGGTGTTTTCGGGCTCGCGGCAGATCGGCAAAGAGTTGTAGCTGTTCTACCCGGAACGGTTACGTGCTGCCCAGGTTTATCGGCATCGCACATCTTCTCGTGTTTGCAGGGGGATGCGGTGGCGTCGGTCTTGGTGCTGTATCTTGCTGGAGCACATCCCCATGTGGGGGGCCACGTAGGGTGTGCGCACGACAGGTAGATTACCAAGCTGGGTAAGGCGTTCAGAGGTCGCTGCGGTGCGATGCTGTACTGTTCCGTATGCCGTACAGTGTTTAGCACTCCGTCACGAGTCTCCGTGTCGTGTTGTTTTCATTACGAGGATCCGTGAGATTGGGGCAATTGTACAAATTGGTTTGGCCGGAGGATGGAAGCAGCAGCAGAAGCAGCGCAGCAAAAGATCAAAGATCAGTCCAAAGGCCCCAGAAAACTGAAGACTAATGCTGCCAGCCTCCGGCCAAACCAATCTGTGCAATTTCCCCAATCCCACGGATCATCGTATCAGGACAGGATAAGCAGAGTGCCAAACACTGTAGAGAGGAGACACCTCGTGTAAGTGTACGGCGTTTCGGTGTCAGTTCTCTGGGTCGTTTATTTAATGCTTGCAGTGATCTTCATGTCTGTCGTACAGTGTCGTGCCGTTGATGCAGGATTGCGCGCTTTGATGTAACCCGGTCACTGACATGTCGCACTCTGACGTGTCCAAACACACACGTCCTCCCTGCTTGCTTCTCACTTATCGTTACAGCGGAAGCATAGGTTGATTTGAGAGATTATGGTTTCACCCGCAAGTCGTAACAGTCATTTCGGAAGATCACTGGGGTATGCGGGTGCGGCATCGGAGGTGAAGCCGACGCAGGACCAGGCGTTGGTCCTGGAACTGGTGGCAGTGATGCAGTGATGGGTGGTATGTTGGGCATGGATAGGGATATCATTATTTGGTCCGGCCCCTGGCGACTGTTGTGGGTTCTTCGTAAGCTTACGAAATTTCAGCATAAGTGACGGTTGAAGGCTGACCATGTGGGCCAATGGGAGAGGTAGGGGCCACAACAGCTGTTGTTGGCTTTTGCGCCATGACTGACACCGCGGTGAACGCACGAGAGCGCGGAGGAACGTAAGATGGACGGAAAAAAGCTCGCTACACGTGTTGTCGCGTTTGTTGAGCCGTGCCGGACCCCACGCTCCAATAACACCCGTAAATCCAACCGCGATAAGACTGCCGGTCAGCAGCTTCGCCTACAACGTCATAGCAGCAGTCCCATGTGACTTCAGTGGCGAAGTACCGCGTCTGTAGCAGTTATCCTATATCCTACCTACTTTGCATCGTTTGCAAGCCTGAACCCCAGTGCTGATCGACGAAGGTAAAACAGCCCCTAAATCATTCACATGTCCCCTTTCTATAATACTTGGATTTGACACTTATCCAGCAGGGGAACGATATCTCTCCCCGCATCCGTGTACTAGTACACGACAAGCTAAACATCAGGCATGCCAACCTGTCATTTGAAGAAGTAGTGTAATACCCTTCATAATATGCAGTTGAACAACCCTACAGACGCTATCAACTAGCTAAAAAGAGTGACTGGAGAATCCTGTGTACGGGGTCTTGAGGATTGGTGTGATTTGTGTGTAAGTGAACATGTTAGAAATGCACGATTAGTTTCTTGAAGCAACGCTTTCCAAGGCGACAACTTGACGTCATGCTCATGAAGATACTCTGCACGTATCTACCATATTCTACGAGGAAATTTTTCAAGAACGCGTCGCATAGCCTGTGCAAATATTAGAATGTTATGATAAGTATGCGTTTGTTTTCTTCAAGCACAGAGTCAACTTGCGCACACTGTGGCACGCCTACGACGATTCGCTGTGCGTTTTGGAAGCACGCTTCTACTTTTAGTATGAGTACGAGGTCTTGATATTTTTTCACACGTACGGGGACTGCACATCCTCCGTTGTAATGGTGGGACGGCTAGGCGCTACACCATGAAGCTTCAGCGATAAAGGACAAGCCATCCCTTTGGCGCAATGAAGTGGTAAGGAATGATCATGAGAAAGATGCTTCCACTCACCCAGGTTGCGGAGCGATGGTGATGTAAAAGAAGCGTTGTCTTTGAGCACTATATAGAGACGAGTGCGGTCTGTCCACATGGGTTTCTCATCTCCGTCTGACGCAGTTCAAATCTTAATATTTTTGCAACATTGCATATTATTTGTGACTCTAGCCAAGCACGCTTTCCTGCAACGCATCTTTGCGTCGAGTAGTGCGTGGGCTAATGCGAGTCGCACCCGGCCTACGTAGGTTGAAGTTCCTCAAGGCTGCACGTAAGCGCGCCTTGGAAGGCGGAGCCCAGACGGGCGCGATCGATGAGGGCGGAAGTCCACATAAGCACACTAAGCGGAGGTCTATGCAGCATGAGCGCAAAGAGCGCACCTCCATTGAGCAATGGCATGAAGCTCGCAAGAGCAGGTGAGGCACATGGGTCGGTGATTCGGCACAGGGACCCAGGGGACAAGGGGGCCTAGGGCCTGGTTGCAAGGACCTTGAAACAAGAGGCATGGCGTCTGGCGCCCACACGCTGTGCTACCAGCCTCCTTTGAAAATCTGCTGCAGCTCTATCCTCACTAAGACGTGAATCGGTGTCCTGTCTGCATTTTGGGCCTGAATTGCGGCACCGCTGCCAGCAACCTTCACACTAAACGCTCTGGAGTCAGCCGCGTTAAATATATATGCACGCATGCAGCTTCGCGGGTCACAGTCCCTATTTTTTGCTGTCCCCCCATGATCTCCTTCCCCAAACCCTGTTTCTGTGCTCTTCTTTGCTGGGTTCATCGCTCTCTTCCAAACACCCTGGCCACTTTCACCCTGGCCAATGCAAATCCGTCGCTTCCGCAGGACTTCCATCGACATTTGCGCAGCCTTCAACGTCACCACCACCGATCGGCTGTCCGTGTGCAAGGTGCGGCACCATATACCCTTCAAGGCAACGATCCGCTCTCCTTACTCCCTGGGGTCTGCATACGTCCCCTCTCCCCAACCTGGCTGTTTCCTGGTGCTTCCATCGGTACCAACATTGCACTGCCCCCTGCGGATAGCTAAGCAAGTTGAGGGCGTCAACTAATATCGTGCATGTGGGCCGGGGACTGCATGGCGCTGTTTGGCCATATGGGGAAAAGGCGGGTAGCGCCAAGCCCCAGAGCGTGCGGTTACTTCCCCTCACTTAGCACCCATTCCAGCACCACCTTGAAATCACCTTTCCTTTCCCCAGGCGGGCATCACCCTTCTTATCAATCGCACCTACATCGTCATCAAGCACTTGGGCTCGGGGTCCAGCGGTCAGGTCAAACTCGCATTCAATCTTCGAAGTAAGAAGTTGGTCGCTATCAAGGCGGTCCGCAAGGGCAGCGGCGGAGGCAGCGGTGGAGGGGGCCACGGGTTGCTGAGCGCGCGCGACGCCCGCAGCCAGGACGGGCGCAGCGGCCACAGAAGCCTTAGCGGCGGCGGTGCTGGCGGCCTCAGCGCCAGCCGAAGCGTTGGAATGCTGGCTTCGGGACCCGCCGGCACGTCCGGTGGTGGTGGTGGCAGCGGCAGGGTCTGGCGGTCGATTACGCCCTCGTCCTTTCTGCTGCGCAGGAGTGCCAGCTCCGGGCTCGGGTCGTGTAAGCAGCTGGCGCGTTGTGGTGGCGGGAGGGATGCGGCGTCTCGAGGGCGTATGTGGCAGTATGTATGTTGCGTGGGCCCAGCAGTGAGGGCCAGGTCCAGGTTGGGTTGGCTGGGGCTATGACTTGTGGTGCGCTATGAGGTTGCGGGCTGGCCAGGGGGGCGATAGGAAGGGGCCTGCGTTGTATGGGGATATGGGGATGGCAGGCGGAGGAAGCGGTGTAGTCTTCAAACATGCCCAGAGTCATACTGCTTTCGGCGACGCCTGTCCTAACACCCCTCCTCGTCCCATGCCCTTGCTCTTTCCTCCCTCGTCCAGCGACGGCAGCCGCGTCCTCCTGTCACGGCAGCTCGCCGCCCACCTCCTCACCCTCACCGCCGCCGCTGCGTCGCTGCCTGGGCGGCCCCGCCCACGCTTCTGGTCCATACCCCGCGGAGGATTTCGTCCGCGAGATTGCCATTCTGAAGCGGCTGTCTCACCCCAATATCGTGCAACTGGTGGAGGTGATTGATGACCCCGCTTCGGACTGCCTGCTGCTGGTGATGGGTTACGTGGAGGGCTCCACCCTGCAGCCGCAGCAGCTACAGCCGGGGCGGTGGCGGCAGGTGCCGGAGGAAATGGTGTGGCGCTACGCGCGCGATGTGCTGTGCGGCCTGGAGTACCTGCATTGCCACGGAGTCGTGCACGGAGACCTCAAGCCCGCCAATTTCATACAGGTTGGTGTGGATTGGTGTGGATGTCAGCGGAAGTGGTCGGCAGGAAGGTGCAGGATTGCATTGTCATTTATCGGTGTGGGATTTGTAAGGTGGGATGGTGTTTGGCCCTGCAGTGTACCTATCCACCGCTGCTGGCGGCTACTAACGAACCCCACAGCTGACTTTGTTGCGCATATTGTAATACTCAACACTATCTCCGATGATTAGCTACTATCCACAATTGGCGCGTTGCGTATACTTGCGGGTGACAACCCTTGCTGCCTTCCTGCCTCCCGCCGCGGCTGGTTAACATTCTCGTGTGCCTTCACTTCCCCCCTTGTGCCCGTGCCTGTCCTCGCCGTCCCGCCGCAACGCCCCCACGTCCCTGCCTATCAGGACTCCCTGACGGGTGTGGTCCGCATTTTGGACTTTGGCTCTGCGGTGCTGCATGGCCGTGTGGGTGGAGAGGACGGGCTGCGTGGTGCGCACGTGCCCATGAGCTGCACCCCGGGATTCAGGTCACCGGAGAGCTTGGCGGCAGGATACAGGCCTAGCTTTGAGGTGCGCATGCGTGGGTCGGGTGGGGTGGGGTGGGGTGGAATGGCTGGCAAGGGTGAGGCGATGGCCCGGGAGCCTTAATCGCGGTAAGTGGAGTACGGGGTAGTCTTTTGGAACCACCTGATGGGAGGTGAGGCAATGTCGGCAACCAGAAGTTGCGTATGGGGGGAAAGGAAAGAGGAGGAATCCGGCAGGGAGGAGGGTATGTGAGTGTGAAGGGCGGAGCTTTAGGTACCGTTTGCTGTTTGTGCGCTGTTTGTGCGTTCAGAGGAAGACACAGGCAGTGGGCAGTGGGATGAGTCGATTGTGTGATGGCTACGCTTCCGGGAGGCTACGCGGACAGCTTAGCTCTTTTGACTCCTGCTGCTGCACTCCTGGTGCTGCCGCCCCTGGTCTTCGAGCCCGACTGCCGGTCGCGTTTGGAGGTTTTACCAGGCCATCCATAATCCACTGTTACTTCCAATTCCAATTCAACCCGTCCTGTTGATGCTGTTGATGTTGGTTTAGGCCCGCATGCTGGAATTGTAGTCCTACACTCGTGCCTCCCCTTCCCTCCCTTTCCCTGTGCTCCCGCTCTGTGGCCTTTTCTCTCGGTCTGACAGCTGGACATGTGGGCGCTCGGAGTGTGTCTCTACCTTTGGGCGTTTGGGGAGCTGCCCTTCAAGGGCTCGGCGCCATTTGTGGTGTACGAGAACATCCGCAGTGCCCCCCTGGTGATACCCACACACACGCGCATCTCCTCGCAGCTGAATGACCTGATGACCAGGTGCGGGTGTGGTTGGGTGTGCGTGTGGGGGGAGTGGTGGAGAGAGAAGGGAGCAGGGAGGGTATGGACGGTGATGGGGGAGTGCAAATCCCACTACGGCAACTGCTCAACAGCAGCTGCAGCAGCAGCAACGCCGTCCACAATTCCCCTTGCGGCCCGAAACGGAATCCTAGACCTAAGGCCCTGTTGTGAGTAGAGCCTGGAACTTACCCCTTATCCCTTATCGTTGGGGTGAGAGGCCCCGACCCTGGACGTTGTGGTTGAGAACTTCCCGCGTCTTGATACTACAATTTCAAATGCTATTGCGGTTTGGGATTTCCTCGTGTATATTTCTTTGTCCCCTGCCTGCAGGCTGCTGGATAAGGACCCCCTCACCCGCATGACCGTCCACGAGGCGGTCTTACACCCTTGGACGACTGCGCAAGGATTGGCCCCCATCCGCACCCCCTCGCCCCTCGTTATGGCAACCCGGGTCCAGATGGCAGTGGCGGCAAATGCCGCTGCCACCACGGCAGCACCGGCAGCAGAAAGCGGAGTCGGTACACCAGCTCTCAGAGGGCCCTTGCAAGCGAATTGCCGGCAGTTCGTGGGTGCGGCGGCCGCTGGCAGCGGCGGCGCAGGTGGCAGCAATGGTGAGGGCCGCGAGGTGGCGATCCGGTTGGCCGCTGTTAACTCCTCTCTGATGCTACAACAGCAGCAGCAGCAGCACACGCAGCCATCAACGGCGGCAGGGACCGGGACGGGAATGGCCGTCTCAACTCCTCAGTTGTTGAGCTGTAGCAGCAGCTCCGCGAACCTATTGACGACAGCGGCGGACGCTGCCGCTGCCGCCGCGGACCTGCTCCTCGACCCCGTCCGCCGCGGGAGGGTCCCGGGGGCAGCAGCAGCGGCGACGGCGGCGGCAACAGCAACAGCAACAGCAGCCGTACGTGATGTCCCGGTTGAGCCCTGGACCGCTGCCGTCGCCTCTGCTCCTCCGGCCCTGCCGCCGTCGATGGCGGTGGCGGACGGTCCCTGGCGTATGTCAGCGCCAACAACAACGGTGTCGGCGGCATCGGCGGCGCCATCTCCGGCGCGGTCGCTGACCGGCATGTCCACCTCTTCGCACCCGCCGTGCAATCCGGCGGCGGCGACAGCGCTTTTCCCTGGGTGCACGATGCCGCGCATTGCGGAGGGCGGCAGCACCGGGAATACGGGCTCGCTGGGACATAGCGTGACGGCTACGGCGGCAGCGGCAGCCCTGGTCGGCGGCGGCAGCACCGGCGGCCGGCGCAACAGCAGCGAGGCGTGGGAGCTGCGACGCGGTGTGACGGATGCGGAGCTGCAAGCGGCCATCAGCAGCTGTTACGACCCCACCGGCAGCGCAGCGGTGCTGATGGAAAGCATCTTTTCCGAGGTCACCTTTCCCGCCAAGTAAGTCTAGCCTAGCAAAGGAGCTTTCCTTCTTCGCGTATCCAGCTTGCGGGGTATCGGGTTGGGTTTGTCAAATAATTATGCACTCGTGGCTTGGTTACGCTTCACGGATACGCAGCGTTTTGACTGACGGATTCACTTCTAAGGGAATAGCAGACAGCGTCAAGCACAGCGCAACACAACATGCGGCGCAGCTGGGGGGAAGCGGCGGCGGCGGCACAGGGCGACAACATGGGCCCTCAACCTGTTCCTCCGTCTCCGCGTCTGGTCTTAGTGCCAGTCAGCAAGGTGAAGGCATACTGCCACCCTCTCCCTCACTGTGTGCCTCTGTCTCTGTCTCTGTCTGCAGGCATCAAATTATTCGCGCGGGCGACCCCTTGGACCGCATCTACCTCATCACCGCTGGCGAGGTAGAGATCTACCATGACCTGGTGCTGGATGGCCCGGACGCGCCGTGTCCACACAAGCCGATCATCGAGGGTGAGCTCCAACACGAGGCCCGGCTATAGGCAGAGCCAGGCCTTTGGGGGGGTGTCCCGAAAAGATGTGTATGTATGTATGTATGTATGTATGTATGTATGTATGTATTTGGTACATCGCGCATCGGCTCCACGCGGTGCACGTTTCCGTGACTTGCGCAATCCATTGAACGCGACGCCCCCACGCCCCTAACTGTTTGCGGTCCTGCGATGTCCGTTTCTTACCGACCAGCTACCGACCCATACTTTGGGCCCTATATTTCCGGTCTGCCTTGTCCGCGCTGTAGGTCTGAGCGATCCGGAGTCCGAGTTGGATGACCCAGGGGACTTCCTCAACATCCGACTACCTGGCATCACGGTGCCGCAGCTGGAGCGCCTCTCCACCGGCCTACTCAACATGACGTCGGGCGGAGATCGGAGCAACCACGGCGCCTCTCATGCGGCGGCCGCGCTGGCTGCCGCCTTCGGACCCGGTCCCTCGGCACCGGCGAGCACCGGCAGCTGCATGCCGGCCGCGGCGCAGCAGATGGCATCCCCCTGCGCCACAAGTACCGGGATCTATGTGGGAGGCCTGCCGGCTAGGGGTGCCAACTCGTCCCGTACGACGCTGACGGGTCTAAGTGGCGGTGGTGGCGGCGGCAGCAAAGGCTCCGGCGGGCGGGAGCCCAGCAACAGCAGCCTCGGTCTCTTCTCCCGTGCGGGCACCCAGACGGGTCACCTGATTGTGGCGGTAAAGGGCCCAGGGGACAGTCTAGGCTTTGCAGGGATGTTGCCGGCTGGCGGCAGTGGCGCTGGCGCTGGCGCTGGCGGCGCAGCGTCGTCATCGTTCGGCGAGAGAGACAGAGCTGCTGCTGAAAGTAGTGGCGGCGCTGGGAGTTGTGCGCGTCAGCCCGTGTGGTCTGCCAATGTGTGCGCGCGCACGCAGGTAACGGCGTTCGTTGCGAGCATTGAGTCGCTACACAAGTTGGCAAGGGCGCACCCGCAGGTAGAGCCGCTGCTGCAGCAAATGGCCGTGCAGCAGGAGACTGACCTGGCAGTGGCCGAGGCGATGCGGGCCCTGCGTCTCGTCGGCGGCGCGGCTGCACACGGTGCTGCTGCCGCCGCAGTAGCGGCAAGGTCAGCGGCGACTGCGAGCGCCTCTGCTGCCGCGCCCGGCGGTGCGGTAGAGGACGCCCCTGCGGCGTTAAACGCACCCGCTTCCGTATCGGTGGCTGCTGCCGCCGCGCTCCACGCGCGCGGTGCAGCTCACGGCGGTGGCGGAGTGAGCTCCGAGGGTGAATGTGAGTCATGTGGTACGGCGGCCACGCTGGGAACCGAACTGACGTTGGCATCATCCCTGGGAACAGCATTACCCCAGGCGCTGGTATCGGAGTGGCACCGGAGGTCCAGCAGCACTGCCCTTGCGCTGGGCGCCGCGCGCGGCAGCGGTGGCATAGTTGCCAGCGGCGAGGCTGGTGGGGGGAACAGTAGCGGCGGCGGCGCCATTGGCGGCACCCTCGATATGGTTGAGAGCACTGAGGAAGCGGATGGCGTAGACGACGTGGTGATGATGAGCGGGGAGCTGTTGTGAGCCTCTCGCTCGGTAGTCGCCTAGCGTTGTGAGCCCAACCGTTTGGTGGGTGGGCAGCTGTGTGCTTGGTCGAGTGGAGGACAGCGGTGCTGGCTACGGCTACGGGCATTGCTGCTGCAATCCAGTCTGGTGCTCAGGCTGCAGCCCGATGTGTTAGCTGGGCTATGCATGGTCGTGAAATGGCCCCCTTGTTTTGGCCTACGTGCTGATGGTGCGATGGGTGAAGTGGGTTCTTCAAGTGTTTGGGCCTGGGTCGTGCTGTGGAAGGTGGCATTGGCGGAGGCGGCGCCGCCGCTGGGAATGCGGCAAATGGTGGGGATATGCGGTGTGTATGTCGCGTCGCGGCGAGCTGGGCTCTGCCACGTGCCTTTGCAGCTGCCACCTGGGTGCACCCATAACCTTGGGGCGCCTGCGGCGACGCATAGGACCACCCATGAGGAGCCTGTTTTGTTGGTTGGGTCAGCAGCTGTTGGGGCTGCGGGAAGGCGAGGCGGTGTGGGGTGGGACGGAGGTAAGGTAAGGTAAGGGGGCGCCCTGTCGCCAACTCGCGATTCCGGACCCTGCAAACGGTCCGATGCTGGCCCGCAGGGTGCGGTGCTTCGCCAGGTTTCCCCTTCCCCAGTACGATCTGTATCGGCCTGGATTTTTTTATTCAGCGGCGCCGGGAAGGCGCGCGCCTGGGTTTTCGTCCGCTGGCCCCGCTCTTGTTGCGCGGTAGACACGATTTGCCGAGTGTCGTATACAGTTTTTTCTACTCACAGGTTCGGCTTCCACTAAATGGGAAAACGTGGGGTGGGGTGGGGGGACGTTTTTCCCTTGCCGTGGTGGTGCAGGTCCTCTTCCTCGGCTCGTGGCTCCCTCTGTTCTGATGGGGCTTCTGATGGATGGATGGGGGGGGCCTCCTGAGTCCGGTGGACTTTTGCCGGTGGAAGAGTTTGCCGGGATTTGCCAACAGAGCGGCGCGTCGTACGGCGCGGCAGGCAGCGGTCGATGCACGCTATTCGACTCGAGCCTGTTAGCATGCTGTGGACCCCGGCAGCGGAATGGTGATTTGACACTTGGCGCTGTGTGCTTTCGGTCCCTTACAGTGTTGTTGTGGTCGCGCTTTTCCGGTTTCCTTACTAATCGCTGGTGTGGCCTGTTTTATCGGCGGACTATCTTCTTCTGCTCAGCTGGTTCTCTTCCGTTGTTGGTTGTTGGTTACTCGATTGTCGTTACAGACGCGGCTCATTACGAGTGTCGCAACTGCTCGACCAGTGTGCAATGGGCGGCCCACGGCGCGCGCACGAGTGTGCAATGTGATGCCGGGTCAGCTGCGGCGGACGGTGGTAGTGGCGGCGGCGGTAGCACCGCCACCGCCACCGCCACCGCCACCGCCATCGTCGCACCGGGTAACAACCTGATGGCAACGGTATGGTGAGCTGAGGGCGGCATGGTGAATTATTGAGTTTTCGCAAGGTCGTGGTACGATACGAGCAGACGCTGAAGAAATAGAGGAGAGAATGCGCGTGTCGAAGAAGGAGAGAGATGAATCGTTGCCGTTAAGGGGCTTTTTCCCTTCCACCATACGCAGGATTGCTTTCAGTCAGGCTTGTGTTTTGCTTCCTTCTTGGCCTTACCCCGTGCGTTATTCCTGGTATCGTCCCTCCTTCCACACCTCGTGTGCTGTCGGGTGGGGGTGCGTTTCATGGAACGGATATTGGTGTCGGCACGCAAGAGGTGAAGCAAAGGTGAAAGGAAGGGCGGCAAGCGGCAGGGTCGCGGCGCGGTGTGGGCCGCTCCCTCCCGCGGGGGTGGGTTTGGAAGTGCGCTGTGCGGTGGGAGACAATCCAAGAAAACAACAGCAACAGCAACGGAGGACATGCCTGCATGCGTTGTGAAGCTTTCGTCGAGTACATCTCATAATGGTTTTGCCGCACGGGGGCCCTCCATGGGGGAGTATCGACGCCGGTGTAGGGCGCAGTCGTCAGGCCGCCTGTATGGATATAGGTCGTGGCAGGGGTGGATATCTTCTAAGGGTTTTGTGAACTCTTCCTTCCAGCGGATTCCCTTTACTTCCAACTCAAGCATTGAGAGCGCCGCCTGGGGTTGCGGGATTAAAAGTCAACTGCCATCCTCGCGCGGCGGCGTACGTTTGTAGGCCATACGTGCAAGGTTGCGTGTGGACCTTGCGTGTCTCCAGGAGGGGTCCTCCTCGAGGACGACATCCTTATGGGGCTACGGCGGCCACGGCGGCGGCGGCGGCATGTTTTCAGTTTGCGGAAGAAAGCAACTTTTGGGCTAAAGGCCCGTGGAGCTCGTGGATAGGAGGTGATGGATAACACCCGTTTCCTTCCGGAAGGGGTTCTACTTTGCCAGAGACGGACGATCTTGATGATGATGATGCTCTTGCGTGCGTGTGCGTGTATGTGCGCATCGGCACGGAGTGTAGGGACGGTGAAGAGGCGATATATACACTGTCTGCTGTGCAAGGCATAGTGCGCAGACGAGTGGGGAGCTGTGTGTCTCGCTGGGGAAGGGATAAGCATGCAGGGTCGTCAGTGGAGGGGATATACAGTAGTGGCGTGGTATGCGCTGCAAGGTAGCTGTTGCTACTCATGGCACCGTGTATTGCAAGTGGCGATTTGGCATGGGTGGATGAGGTGGCCTGCGTTGGGCAGGTGCGCGGGCAGATAGTTGATGCAAAGGGAGGAAAGGTAAAATCCCGGACAGAGGGACCGGCGGGGCGGGGCGGGGCGGTCGCCTGGCCGGAGCATCGCCTATGGGAAAGTGAGGGAGGAAGTATGCGTATGATGGAGGGCCCTATACGGCGAGCGTGCACATGTGCGTGTATTTGCATGGGTCCTGGTTGCAGCGTCAGGTTAGAGGGAGCGCCCCGCGATGCGTGCGCTTTCGCGGCTCCCTGCAAGGGGAGTGAAGACTCCCCCTCAAGTAAATGCATTTCGTCTGTCCGCAGGTTAACCTGGTCCGCGGTCAAAAAGGTGCTGCAGTGGCAGCGGCCTTGGGCCACCCCTGGAGGAAAACGCCCTCCTGGCTGTTTCGCACCGTTGATTCAGGCTTCAGGTTTGGAACGTCGCCTAGAGCGAGTTTGCCATGAACGTTTGGAACGCCGTCTTGCGTTTGTTTTGGCTCAACTCATATTGTCAGTAGCTGCACTTGCTTTGGTTTTGGCGTCAGTAAGTTGTTTGTGGGGGTGAGAGGGTAATCCAACGGGTGAGGGCAATATATGGGGGCAGATTGCGGGCCCCTGCGGAGCCCTCTCCACCCGTCAGAGCGCGATGTACTGCGTATCTCCAAGTTTGTTAAGTTGCCTTGATGGCTTTGTGATGTAAAAGTTTTGGTTTGTTATGGCGTGGTGTAAATTGGACTTTTGGCCCGTGAGCGCAACGAGTGGACTCTCGATCGAGTCTCGAAGGCGGGTATGAAATTTTGTGTTTTGTGCGGCCACTAACAAACAGATCGCGCGTCGATCCCGACCAACAGCAAAGCAGGTTCTTACGTTATGTTTGTTGTTAAGTGTTGTTTCGTGTGTTTTGCTGATAGAGGTGGTGGTGGTGGTGGTAGTGGTAGTGGTGGCAGCAGTAGCAGCAGCAGTAGCAGCAGCTCGAGATGGACGGCAGTGCAGGCGCCTTGACGGTATTCGCCTTGACGGCTTCACAAGTTTCCCTTCGTTTTCTGCCACTTAATTGAGTGCCTCTTGTGCTCGCAACCTGCCCACGTGGGTGCTTTGCTTGACCTCCCCTGAACATGCGGTCCACACAGTGTGACCATCATTCTGGTGGCTGACGTTTCTATGGCCACGGTGTTATCTGCCCGTCGCGCCTGCTGCATGCCCATGCTACCTACCTGCTCGAGTATGAACCTCCAGGGAGCGGGGCCTGGAGCGCCGCCACCGCGCATCGCTCCCTGGTGGCGTTGGTTGGTCTCGCAGCGACATTCTGAAAAGTAGTATGCCTGGGGAAGGACATCTAACCCAGCGCACGTGTGTTGCCTTAAATTGAGGCAGACGCAACGAGAGCATGTGTTTTTTGGCGCGCGCGCGTGCGTGTGTTTTTATTGCATGTGTTTGTGTTTTGTATGTGTTGCCATTTCGTGTATGTGTGTGTGTGTGTGCCCCGATGCGAGAACTTTTGCGGAAGAGCAGATTTGGTGTTTACTTAGTTGCGCTCTTGCAGCGACCTGACAATGCACTCCTGGTCTGGTCTCTACGTGTGTGCAAGAAGTATGCTGTTTGGTGTGGTATGGTTTGGTGTGGTATGGTTTGGTGTGGTATGGTTTGGTGTGGTATGGTTTGGTGTGGTGCAGCGCAGAGATGGATGGATGGACGGATGATGCCCTGGACAGCTCTGGAGGAGTATAGTCTACTGTGCTTCAAGCTGCAGCCGAAATAGTATGAATGCTTGCATGTGCACATGGGTGCAACTCTAATTTGGGGCGCGTGGATGAGAAGCCAAAGGAGATGCGAAATTGATGAAAATTTTCGACACAACAAGTTCCACTTCGGTTATAGTGCCGGTAAAAGCCCGCACTGGGCCGGGGCGGGGCTGCGCCTCCGTGCGCAAATGCCCGCATCTAACCCGCGTCACGTAATGCTTCAGTGGTTTCGCTTCGTTTCCGGGGCAATATGTGCCGCTCTGCAACCTTGAACCCGCTCGATACTTCGCAAGTTCCAAGTTCCGCACGAATAGGGGGGTGCCCGTCAAAATCCGGGGGCCATGAACTATATATGTGGATTTTTTTTAATATTACAGAGTGGGAGGCTTCTGGGCCGCTTTATCACATTGTCAGTTCTACGACCATTTATCACCTTATAGCACCATCCATATGTGAATTAATTCCGCCGCACGAACTGAAACCCCTGCCTCATTCAGTCACCAGACATTCGTAGAGACAGATCAGCCATCACCACCATCTCAGCATGCGAAACTTAGTCCATCAACTAGACCTCATCTCCACACCCCAGCATGCAGCCATAACCTCATTCTCCCGATCAACGTCCGGGGCCTATGAATTGAACCAGATTCATAATATGTGTCACATGCAGTGGTGTCACCAGACCAGACCATGACAGTAAAGTATATTAACAAGTCTGTGACAGCTGGGATAATCTGGGGCGCAAAAGAAGAGCATCAAGGGGAGGAGAGGATCAAGGATGAGGCGGCGGAGAGCGGCACTGCACTCACTGCTCCGCGGACGCGAGAGGTTCCCCTTCGCTGCACTTTGCTTTCCGTCCCCCTGCCTGGAATGGGGTGGGAAAGGGTGAGAACTTTTTCCCTTGGGATGGTCGTGGGCTGGTAATGTGTGTCGAGTGTGCGGGAAGCGACATCAGCCCCGGGGGGCCGAGAGGGAACGAGTCGATCGGTAGGTAATGGATGTGCACGCGGGCAGCCAATAGCTCGCCACAACATGCAGTGGTCCTGGCTGGTATGTGGCCCCGGCTGCGGTGCACAACGTGCATGCCCGTGCCGTGTTGGTGACCGTGTCGGCGGCAGCTGGCGGAGCAGGACAGCAGCGGTGGGCGGTGGAAGGCACAGGTTGGGGACCGGGGCGGACATGTGTGCTTTGGGTTCACCAGCACGTGCGCGGTTTGTTATCCTTGTTTTCAGTTACATACATACGTACATGAGGTGGTGGGGGGAACGTAATGTAGTCCCCGTACCTGCAAACCTGCCCGTTCGTGCGAAATGGAAAAACCTTTCTAGCTGCACGAACGACTTTCAAGTTCTCTCCGTCCATCCATCCATCCATCCATCCATCCATCCATCCATTCACCCAATCCATCCATCCATCCAAATATCCGCCCGCCTGCGGGCAGCCAAACGGCGGCCATCCATCTCGCGCACCAAAGCAAAGCCTGATGACAGATTATGTTGCGGAACGCAAAGCCCCATCTGAAGCTCGCCAACTGAAAACTCAACCATGCACCGGAGCTTAGCCAGCCCACCCGCGAGATCCGCCAACGGCTCCCCTCCGTACCAGGTACACTGCCGTGTGGTGGTCTACCGGCCTCGCACGTTGCCTCGTTTCGCTCTACGGAATGAAGTCCAACGGTCTTATTGTACTACTTTATACCGCTCATATGTACAGTATCATGATGCATCCTACAAACTAGCACGCTGGCGGGAGAAAACATCACGACGCACGAAGGTTAAAGGAAGAGGGGTAGGTGGGCTCGAGGACAGCGACCTTGTCCCCGCGCATCCTGGACGAATACAACCCAACCGATTCAGCCCAGTCCGTCCGTACCAGGAGGGTCCAACCAATCCCAAAAATAACTGCATAGAATCCAAGAGCTCTTGCTATCGAGGTAAAGAGAGACAAAAACTTGTGTGTGCATTGCAAGGAAGCACTGCGAAAGCAGTCGGCTTACGCAGCCGTTGGCAGGTGCGAAAGGGCCTGGCCCATTCAACGCAGAGGGAGAGCGCGCGCGCGTTTTCTATACTTCGTTCAGGTAAAAGCAAGAAGTAGTCGTCAGCAGAGTCTCAGCGCGAACTGCTGCGCAGTGTTGCGGGCCGAGAGCCGGCATGATGCCTCACAAACAACCTCACAAAGGCAAATCACCGACTAGCAGAGTGTGCGTCCAACCAGCTGCCGTACCAAATGCAGTACCATACCATGCATTTATGCGTACACAACCACACAACAATATCCTTCCTTACGCTAAAGAAGACTGATTGTCGATAATTGTTGCAAGCAACCACCGCCATGTCCAAAAAAGAAGCACACACATGCCGATCACTGTACATGGATGCGCAACACACGAACACCCCTTGTGTTAAGCCAGGGCCCCACACTGCTCTTTTTCCTGATTTTGCCCGGTCACTATTTGACCACAGGTCCTATGCAAACCGGAGCAAGTGTGGAGTGAAGACCCAGAGAAACAGCCTCAGATGGGTTTCTGGCGCAAGTTAACAAATGAGGGCGCGCAAGCACGCCAGGAGGGATGCTGTCGAAACTGTTAGTGATAAGTGCGCTTGGGCAACACACGCTGCGACACACGACGACATCGAGTTGTATTGAACGGCAGTCTATGTACGATGTGATTGGAGATTTGAAAAAGCCGGCAGAGGATTTAAAGGCTATGATGCTGGCGACGCGAACAGGCACACACGCGGCGATACAGGCTCGTTGGCAGGGATGTCAGAAACATGCGAGGTACGGCAATTTATGAGCTGCAAGAAAGAGATTGACCGCAGCTTCGACAGCAATACTATGTTAGTTGCTCTAAACTCATGCCCCCCCCGCCGGAGCTGTGCCGCCGCCGCAGCCGCTATCGCCGCAGCTGCCAGCACTGTGAGAGCCGCTTAAGGGTCACTCACTCTCCCCCCCTCTCTCCCCCCGAACCCACACCCCCGGCCCCAACACCCAAAGCAAGAGACTCCTGCAAACCCAACCGAAAACCGCCGCTTCACAGGCCACATGAGCATATGCACACAAACACATGCACACGCCCAAACCAGACCCAGACCCAACCAAATACTGCGAGGAGAAAGATCCGCGCGAGCCCCTTCACGAACACCAACATGAAGACGAGCCAGTAAAACTCACAGAGAAGCTACCTGGAGGCCGTACACCAGCCCCACTCGCCATTCGTTCATCCCCCCCATACACTTCTCCCTCCCTCTCTCCCCCACGCGCGCTCTTGGCCCCCCAATACAACGAGGCCCACGGTGACCAACGCGGACCCTCCCCCTCGAAAAGCCAGCGAGGCTGCCGTACAGCTAGCCGTCGAGTTGGGCGGTGGCTTGCAGGATGCGCAGGGCTGTCTGAATCGCCTCAGGGTCCCAGGACAGGCCGTCCAGGTCGCCCCGAGCCTCCAGCGCGCCCAGGAGAGCCCCCGCAGCGTGGTGGTCTAGTGCACGTCGGGTGTTGGCGGGGCGCCCCCGGGCGGGGTGGGGAAGGACGGGAGAGGGAACGGGAGGGGGAACGGGAGGGAGGAGGCCGAGACGGGGTTGGCGCGGGGGGGCGGGGAAGGAAGCGGAAGGTCGTCTGAGACGTGAGGTCGCGGGGAGTAATGACCGAGTGGGAAATGAAGGGGCGAATGGGGGGGAGGAGGTGGGGAGGCCGAGAAAGCGGTCGGCATTGGGTCCGGAGGAAAAGGACCAGATCCAGTGGGGACAGATACGCGGTTTCCATCGCGCTCTTGTGTGGTGCCACTGCAGCTGCTGCTCCCTCCCGTTGCTGCTATACGCTATTGCAATTCTGTACCATTCTTTTACCTAGGCTTCTTTTGTACCTTTTTGAAGAGCACACACTTTGCATCCTCACGCACGCTCGCTCGCTCGCTCGCATGCACGAATACACGCCGCAAGCCAAGGTCGCACAAAAAGAAAACAGCAATGTGAAACACGCAAAACATGTTAACTTACCAGATAAGGCTCCCAGAGCCGCCGCATCAAGCGGCTGCTGATGCTGGTACTGCTGCTGCGCCTGCTGCTGGCAGTGGATGTGATAGTTGTTGCTCAAGGTCTGTTGGTGGTACTGCAGCATGTCTAAAGGCCGCATCTGCCCGCCAGGCCCCATGCTGCCCACGTCAAGAGGAAATCCACCGTACGGTGATCCAGCCAGTCCCCCAATCGCGGGTCCGGTAGCCGCCGCGGCCGCCATCGCCGCCGCGGCGGCCGCCACCGCGGACCCGAACTCCGCGGAGTGCGGCGACAGCTGCACTTGCACCAAGCCAGCGGCACCAGGGGGGCCCTGTCGGGGCGCCGCCAGCAGCGACTGAGCAGAAGAGTTGGGTGCCGGCGGCCCCGCCGCCGACGACGACGGCTGCGCAACCGCAGCCGCGGCGGCACCAGCGGAATTGATCTCTGCACCCGCCGCCACCGCCGCCGCCAGCTCCCTTCTCATAGCTAAGGGGTTCGCTGGGGATGTACGGGGCGAGGGGTGGATGCTGAGGCTAAGGCTTGACATGTCCAGGCTGCCGCTGCTGCACCCATCTAGCAGCGGCGATAGCGCCATGCTGCTGCGACTGGCAGCGCCGAATGACTCCAGGAAGGAGGCCAGTACGGAAGATGAAGCAGTGGAGTCCAGCGCGCCGCCTCCGCTGTCGGAACCGCCGCCCGCATGCCAGCCGCCCAGCGCTGCCGCGGCGGCGGCGGCGCCAAGCAGGTCCGGATCATCGTCCAATAACTGCGCCAGCGAGCCGGCGTCGAGGGCGCCGCTAGGGCCGCCAAAGCCGCCGCTGCCGGCCGCAGCGTTGGCGCGTGCCGTGCTATTGTTGAAGGAGGAAAAGAGGCTGCTCAGCAGGCGACCCCTCGCCTCACGATTTGCCGGCGCAGAGGAAGAACGGCCCAGGAATCTTTGCGGATCGCTGTTGGCGCCGCCGCCACCGCCGCCAGCTGCGCGGTCTTGGCCAGCCGCCTCAGGCTGCAGGGGCACGGCTCGGGTCGCAGCCACCGCAGCGCAGCCGCCGGCGGCCAAGCCCGTCATTCCAGGGTCATCCTCACTGTGCTCGACTTCGCCCTGAGAGCTAGGCCTTGTGGCGCCGGCGGCGCCGCCGGAGCTGGATCCTAGGACGGTGTCGCAATCGCTCTCGCAAGGGCCACCAGGTACCCGCGCTCGCCACGACCAGTCGCGTGCGGGAGCGGCGGCAGGGGCGGTGACGGGGTCGCTACCCGCCGCCGCGCCCACCGCGGACCCCCCGATCGTGCAGAGGGTCTCCAATAACCAACGAGCCAGCTTCGGTGAAGCCGCCGCGGGTGCAGAGGCGACGCTGTCGTCTGCTGACGTGGCATCCCCCTCAGCTGCCGTCGCCGCCGACGTGGATCCCGTCGTTGCTGTCCCCTCCGCCGCCGACGGGGGCGGCATGGCAGCGCGCAACATACCCAGGAAAGACTCGTCCTTTTCCGCCAGTGTGTAGAGAAGCGGTTGTACGGCGCCGTACAACCGTTCATTAAGCGCTTGGCCCTTGCCTGCCGCATCCAATAGGCCCAGGGATAAGGCCCTGGCGGTGATCATTATGCCGTACTTGTAAGGCTCTGACAGACTAGGCCACTCGGCGGTGTGGCGGCGCGCCGAAACCAACAACATCGCTAGCTCCATGTCGATGTCTATGTCCGGGCAACCCTCGGCTTCGCCGCTGCCTGAGGCCGCCGTCTGCGCTGCCATGGCTGCGGCGGATGTGTTGGCCGCCAGCAGACCGGCAACCCCCTGCAGCAGCTCGTGCTCGTGATGCAGCTGCTGCATGCTGACCGGTCCGCGGCCGCATTGGGCATCCGCCATTGCGGCGGTGAGGGATCTCTCGTACAGTCGTACGAGCGCGATAGGGTCATCCTGCATAATGGCTTGGAGCCGTCCACCGGCCGCGGCTTGAACTCGGGAGCCTGTGGCGCGTGGGCCCGGTCATCCAGAGGCGGGCGAAGTTTACTGGTTTGGCAGGCAAATCAGGCAAATCCAAAGATGCAGATATACATGCAGACTGCAGGCAGCAGGGCGTCAGATTAGAACCCTTGAAGTCGATGACTTCGTTCTTAATCAATCTTGATACATTTCAGCCCGCACAAACGGTTTCTATACATGTAAAATATATTTGATAACGTTTGATTACTTATTATCTAGGTCCGGACAGCTGAAGGATATGCGACGTGTCGCGGCATTGGTTCGTAATAGCTTTAAAATTAGGAAATCAAATCTTAACCACTGTCGACGTCACAGCTTTAAACAGCGACAATAAAATCAATAGCACCGCAACAGCAAATATTACAATTTCATGATAGGAACACGACGCATATGCTTGCATTGCGATGGAAGAACGGCTAAGAGGTGGTGCTCGAGCATGTACTGTAGGCCTTCCCCTCGGCTTGACAGTACAGACGCTGTGGGCCAGGACGCTATCCTAGTGCGCCCAGACCCAGGAGAATCCTTGGCCCCAGCTCCTCAACGCTCCGAGACCCAATTCTTCACCCACAATGGACTCACCGCTTGTCGGGGAGCCGTACTGTGCAACGCCTTCCAGAGATAACGGTGGAGACGGCCGACCTAGGGCCTGTGCCTTATGCAACAGCTGCTGCTGCTGTGGAGACGGCGGCGGCAACGATTGTTGCAAGTCCTCCTGTGCGTCGCACTGCGGCCGCTGCCACGCCGCCGCTGCGGCCGCCATAACCGCCAGGAGCTGCTGTTGTTGTTGCTGCTGCTGTTGTTGTTGTTGTTGCTGCTGCAAAGCATGCTCCTCAGTCTTGAAGTTAAATTGCTGTTGTCGAGAATTATCGTTAGCCGCAAAACCCAACAGCTGCGTCCGGGGGCCCCTTTGACCAGGCTCCTGCTCGTGCTCCCCATCCCCCGGCACGCCGGGGTACTCCTGGTGTGGCAAATGTCCGAGGCGGGGAGACGTGCTCAAGGTAACCGCGCCACCAGGCAGTGGAGATCCCGAACCCGCGACGGCCAGGTCCGGTCCCGGTCCCCCGCCTGCCCGCGCACCCACGCCGCCCGCTGCGTTCCTCGTGCCCGGGTCAACTCCGGTGCATACGTCGAAACCGAGCTCGGTGAGCCCCAAGACACCACCCACGAAAGGCGAATGCAGTGGAGTGCTGGTTTGCACCGCTGCCTGAGGCAGCAGGGAGCAGTGAGGGTGCGCTAGCATGTTGACCTGGAGCGATTGAGACAATGGCGTCAGGGTTGAGCCGACGGCCGCGGCAGCGGCGGCGGCGGTGGTGGGCTGCCGCGCAGTGGCGGACTGTACGCCCAGCTGTTGCTGTAGCTGGGACAGGGCGATCAGGCGGTTGGCTGTTGCACGATCCAGTTGCTGCTGCTGCTGTTGTTGTTGTTGAAGATGATGGTGGCGTTGTTGTTGCTGCTGCGCTGCAATCAGCGGTCCCGAACGAGCCTGCCTTATCGGCTGGGGCTGCAGGTGTTGGAGCTGTGCTTGGGACGTGCCGGGGATCAGCATGGGCTGGGCCTGGCCTTGAAACGGGTGCTGCTGCGGAGACGGCACTGAAGGGCCTTGGAGGTACGACGGCGAGACCACTGGTTGCTGGAAACCGTACGGCTGGCAGTCGTACTGGTACGGCGGCAGATCAGTAGCCAGACCGCTGCTGCTGGCATGCCAACGAACCATGGGTCGCTGTGGCGCCGTGAAGTCCCGCCCCAGATCTGCGGTGGGCCCGCTAATGCTGAAGCGCCAGCGCGGCGGCAGCTCTGCAGTACTGAGGGACGGGTACTGAGCCGCCTCTGGAGACTCGCCTAGTACTGAGCTGGCGCCGACTGCTACTGCTGTAGCATTGACACCTGCCGCTATCTGGCCCTGGGCACTGGGTGGCGCTAACGCGCCCATATGGCAACCGGTCGCACCGACGCCGACTACATTAGCGATACGCGTCGTGACGCGACCAGATGCCGGGGTGGGCAAAGACGCGGGCGACAGGTGGTACGGCTGCGAGGATTGGGACAAGGTGCGCAGGTACTGCCGCGGCGGCGGCGGCGGCGGCGGCGCCTGGTGCTGTTGAAGGAACGAGAATGGATACAGCGCTCCTGCCTTAGGGTGTACACCGAAGAGCGCGCCTGCAGCCGTGGCGATGGTGGTTGTCGTGTGATGGGAAAAGCTGCGACGAGGTGGTGGCGGCGGCGGCGGCGGTGGCGGGTGTACGGCACCGCAGTGGCGTACACCGAGGGTTCCGGCAGCGTCGCCGGGGCCGTTCTTGCGAGTTTGGACGGGTGGTCCGCCCGGGATGCCCGTCAAGGCGGCGCTTACGGCGGCGGCGGCGGCGTCCATGTCCAGGATGAGGTCGCATACCTGGAGCCGGAGATGGGGTGCAGGCCTCCGGGTTAGCGAACGAAGGTCAGTGGAATGGCAGACGGGCAGACGACTTTACTGGACAAGCCCCAGGTGTGTTTGCTGCAAAAATTGCGTCAATTATGAGATTGACCTATAAGAGGCCACGTGGCTCCGATATACGACAGATCATTTAAAACCTTCTGCCAGCTTGATCTTTGTAAAGAGCGCTAAACCCGGCGCAATAATCCCTGGAGCGCGCATTCATATATTAAGTTAACATATGTGTTGATAGGAAAGGAAAGCGGCACAGCGGCTCCAGGTAAAGTTGGATTTCCTCGACAACGCCATAGCCGGATGTTGGGCAGTCAGCTGACTGAGGCAGCTCGATCCGGCTGTGATGAAAAGCTACATGTTCGCGGTTTTCGACATTTGGGGACTAGATCTCAAAGCATTCGTGCGCAACACACATCGAAAGAGCTATCGGCTCAGTGGCATTTTCACGGACGCATATGCCTAACAGCAGCACGAACGTGGCATTCGAACACCAAGCACAATACATTCGCCAAGCTAGGGGCTCTGCGTTAGTACGCTTTGCTCCAAGGCAAGTTGGCCAGAGCGAAGGCAGGTAAGAAGCACCGCATGAGCCGTCCAACACCGCCCGCGACCTTGCCACCACGCTCCCAGCTACCCCAAGCACAATCAATTCGATGATTAAGGATACGCCCTGACAGAATCCGGTGCCAGATGCCCGCAGCTCTGCGTCTCAGCCGTAACCGCCGAAATGAGCGCTTTACAACAAAAAAACTGGCGACTGGCGAAAAAACCTAAGTATTATGTCGTTTCATGCCTTGTCGGGGCCTGGTCAGGGTGTATTACGAACAAAAATTCGTACCTTTCCGAGGGCCGGTTGGGGGCCACCGCCATTGGAGGTCCGTCTAACAGTTGGTCGCGCCGATGGATTGGTGCCACCAGCCGTTGGTAGAGCGGCACTTCCCTTGAAGCCTTGGCCAGTGTGACGACGATTTATTTTCTGATATTGACCGCTGCTACTTCCCGCACTATCAGTGTTAGAGCCGACCTCCAGAAGCTCCGACGTCGGTTCCTTGTGGGTGTCGGTGTCGCTGACATCTGAGACATCGGCGCCCAGAGGCAAGCAAGAAAGGTCTCTCGCATCTGACTCGGACATCGAAAGGTGAGCTCCTTCACTCTCACTAAGTGGAGGCAAAACCACGGCTTGCGAATCATTCCCAGCGTGTGTGTCCTCTACGATTATGTGGCCTTCGAGGCTCACTGCGTCCTCAGCTGCAGCAGGCTGCTGGAGGCCGTGCTGCAAACTGTTAGGGTCATAGTCATCACCGCATGCTTGCATCTGCAACCCCAAGATTAAGGAAACGGGCGACCTGCAAGGCAAGAGGCGGCCATTGCTTGCGCAAACAGTTTTCGAGCTTCGCATTGAGTCTTGGCTTACAAAAAAGCCACTTACGATATCGCCATTTCTGTGCTTGGCAGTCCAGCCGTCATTGTGGGTCATGCCAAAGGCTTGGGCTCGACGAAGCGGGGGATGTCGTAGTTAAGTCCACGCGGCGCTACAAGCTGGCTCAGTATATGCAATGCGCGAAGGCTGCTTGATAGATATCCTCCTGCGGCTGAATGATTTGACGGATTTGGCCGTATGGAGCTTGCTAACTCCACACCTCAGTACGTTCGCGCGCTCCTGTACTTCAACGAAAAATGTGCATACCGCCTGCAGCTTTGGCAATAGGTCAATGGTGCTGTAGAGCACAATTCTTGTGCCTTGCAAAGCTCCTGATTCCCTAATCGGACGTACTATTCTACCACCCCCTGCGTTGGATGCGGTAACTCCCCATCTGGCCACGTATGAATATTCATACCTCCCTCCAAGTAAGTCTACTCTGCTAAGGTTCTGAAGGTATATGCCCGCAAACAGCTCGTGAATGTGCAAGTTAGTTGTTGAATTTCACGGCAATCCCATCTCGGCGCCAGTTGGTACAGCTACACGATCACCAGCAACATTTGCGCCCCTGACACTGAAAAGTGGGCCTTAATTGTTAGATGTGGTCTATGCAATATACATTTTCTCGGCATGAAGAATCCGCATTTTCAGTTGGTTACACGAAGGAAATGCAAAACCCAACGGAAGAAAAAATGCATCGGCTGGATAGGTAAGAATAACCTCATAATATAATATAATTGCTTCAAACAAGCGGTTTCACTTCTGCGTAACTTTGTGCCACGTCTGACCCAGAAGCGCAACCCTCCGTAATCATCGAAGCGCTTGCATTTTTCCCGCCACCAGCGCTTTATACGGACAAGTACACGCGATGCTGCAATGTTTATTCTTACGACGAATATGCACATGACAGTATGGTGCAAAATGAACCGCTGAGACAAACACCATGGAAAACTCGCCACGCGGCCACAATTGTTACTTTATCAACCGACGAGGAGCATCTCAGTTCTAAGAGGATGATCACGTGCCACAAATAAGAGCTCCAGGTGTATAACCTTTGCTCTCATCTTCAGCTGAGCTACATCACATTGCGTAAACTTGTGCAATCTTTCTTCGCCTAGTGCATTTCCGACAAAGCTGTCACCCGAACGGTCCTTACTATACCAGAACGTATACTGTTATTGAAGTTAAAGCGTACGTAATGTTTTTATAAATAGCTTTCTAGAACACATGCAAGCCTGCTGCAGGACGAAATTGCGCTAACCGCTGCCACAGCCGCCAACTGCGCTCTTCTCCCAGTGTACGTAGCATGGCTTGCACAGCTATTACCTTTCACCTGACTTTGTCTTTACCTCTTCTTGCTTTGAGTTTGATAGCATGGCTTCTGCACTATGAACAAGCCAATAATATCCCTGCCCTAGTGAGGGAGCTTATAATTAGGCCGTAAAAACCACGTCACGAGTAATGCCTGCAAATGTTACCCAACCAAATTTGATGAAAGCCTCACTGCCGCCTACCCTTTCCTTTTCCGCATCGTAGCAGGGTTATATTAGTTGCCCAAAAATGTTTGGTTTTAAATCTTCGCTTGCACTCGACGCACGCAAACGCAGTGCGCATTCCTTACCATATCGTCGTTCCAGACATTCGGCTTGGCCTTTGTTTTTGACCCGAAAAGTGCCAGTGAAGCATGCTGTACCCAAGCTGTGCATTTGCAAATTGAAACTTAAAACTTGCGGACCCGCGCACAGCGAATCCCAACCTAAACCGCACCACAGGGCATGCTGTATCCTTTACAACAATAGCACGTGCTACGTCGCCCTACCTTATATCGTGCCCACTATACAGCTTTTGCTGCATCCCACTCCAGCAGTGGCCAAACTACACCTCCCGTTCAGCAGGCTAATGTATCCCGCCCCCCACACACGCTTCACAACGAACCAACCATATCACCAACCAAAAACCAATCCAACGAGCCGAACAATGAACAGCGCAATCTCGAGTGCGTGGCGATGCGTAGCAATCTCGTGGAACCCAAGCTTGTGCCCAGGCAGCGAAAGTAGCAACACGGAACTGCCAACATTTGAGAGACGTGGCAGGCCTATGGCGCGGGACAACAACATGGCTTCCCCGAATCTCACTGTGTATGGTTCCCATCTGTGCCCCCTCCCTAGCCCCCGCCCTAGCCCGCCCCCGCCACCATCCCGGGGCCCAATGCTCCCCCCCTCCATCTCCCTCCCAGCCCCTCCTTCGACAACCCCCTCCTCACGCATAGCCTATTTTCACGGCCGGGGCGCGGCCCCCATGCATCCCGTAGTGCTTATAGCCGTTGCGCTCCGCCAGGCGATAGAATGCCGTACCGTCGTACATTCCCCGTATATCCTCGCGTCGCAGTACACCAGTGGAATCCCGCAGCAGCGCCCAGGTCATGATCCACTCCCCGCTGCTGGCCATTCTGCAGGGAGTGGTGGAGTTGGACCCTTGATACTTGGCGGGGGTTCAAGCAGCCGGAGGCAAGCATGGGGTTCAAGAACGTTTAAAAAAGACCTGGAACTGCATCCAAATCTGGAACTGCATCCAAATCTGGAACTGCATCCAAATCTGGAACTGCATCCAAATCTGGAACTGCATCCAGATCTGGATCCAGATCAGGACAGGAACAAGGACCAAGCAGTCCAAGAGGGGTGGTACAGAGGTTAAGGATATTCCAACAGATTGCAAAAGTGTCCTTCCTTAAAACCTCCAACATATATCACATCAGAAAGCAGCGGCGATCTGCCAAAGCACCAAGACATCCAGGACGACCAATCGCCTTTTCCAATGCGCTGTAGTGGCAGTCGACTTAAAACTAGCGGGCGCTAAATTGCATTGCATGCAGGAAACGCATTTACATTTACATACTTTACCCGGGATTTGCCGCATAGGAAATTGCGAAAGCAAGGTAACTCAAATAACCTCCTGATGGGGGCCACAGCTATCATCTGAAGCCTCGAGGGTGAGGCCGGAAGCTTGAACTAAGTCTCTCGCAGTAGCAGTAGCAGCAGCAGCAGCTTTTGGAGCTGGCGAGCGAAACGACTTCCATCCGTCTCTCTCCCCCCCCCCCCGGGGGATATCCGCCTACTGTTCTGCCTTACTGAGCCTTGCCCCCCTCAACACCCGCGAGCTGCTCTCGCTGTCCTCGTCGTCCTCCACTTCGCTCACCACCCTCCAGGTCCCTCAGGATACTCACATGCCCAAGACGTCGCCCAGGTTCGCCTGGCCCCGCAGAAAGCTGAACACCTCCCACAGCGTAAGGCCCCCTTTGCCGTCCCTGTCGTACTTGGAGAGTACGGCCTCGAAACGCGCGGGCGTGAAGTGGCCGGAGCGGTCCCACGCCTTAGAGTTGCTGCCGTGTACGACCCTGTCTCATGTACACGACAGACAGTGCCCCAGGAGGACTTTTTATGGAGTTTTTATTATTTAAATAAACTTGAGAGGACTCTCTGGTCCTACGCCGAATCGGAATGCCATCTTCTCAAACATGTGCGGTCCCATAACATGCACACACTCCTACCTCCTCCTCCAAAGCAAGTCACCCGTTAAAACAACGGTAAACAAGGGTATTCCTCTCACTTGTGAGCGTTACGGACGTACACCCGCAGTCGCGGATCAGGCAACCAGCTGTCCGCGGTCAACCAGCTCAAAGGTAGCTGCACCGCCATCGCCACAGGTACCGCCGCCAGCGTGTTCAGCGGCTCAGGCAGCAGTCGTCGCAATAAGTAGCGGAAGCCTGCATTCATTCGTATTCGTATTCGTATTCGTTGCGCGAATTTTGCTTTTTGTGATGATGGATGCACGAGAATCATCAAATATGATGCACGTCACAAGTACATTTCTACACATCATGACAACAGGAAAGGAAACACAGGGAACGCCATACCTCAGATTTTACAGTAAGATTGGTGCGCGCAAACGCGTACAACATTACATGGTACACATTATTGCATATGATATGACATGTCATGTTGTTAAGGGGAACACATGCTGTTGAAGTACGGATGCAAACCCGAGGGCTGCAGGGGTATGTGCTTGAGGAGGTGCTTTCAGAGCTCGGGACCCCCCTTTCCTGGCACTCCTCTCGGTACACGTGGACCTCCCTCTCCTCCCCTCGGCCCGAGGGTTGGTGGAAGGGGGGAGGGGGAGGGAGTTAAATGCAAAGTCACGACGAACAAGGGAGACGACAAGGGCTGGAAGAAGGGGTTGGCAACCGAGCTTACCGGTGATGCACTCGCCGAGAGTGATGATGCCGTCCTTGTTGCTGTTGATCGGTGGGTCGGTGGGTGGGTCGGGCAGGCGGACAGACGAGCAGCACGACATCAAACATGCTTGTATGTATGTTGTTACAGGGTGGCTAACTTCGCCAGCGGCCCCCTTTCCCGGGGCAGTCCTTGCTCTCCCCTGCAAGAGGGGCACCCTAATCCGTCACCTCATCCGACTTCAGAATGTATACGTTGAGTTCGGCAACTCACCACCAGCATCCAACCAAATCTAGCGGATCAACGGCGCATCAACTTCTGGTCAGCTCGCAAGTTGATATTATTACGTCCTACATCGTCCATATGATGGGTGTCCACCTCCCATTTCAACACTCCTCAAACACCCCAGGAGCCGGCAGGCGGACTTGAACCCGGGTCGACCGGGAGCAGAAGTCAGGCCTTAACCTCTGCCAGCCGCCTGCATGTATGTATGAAGAATCAAATTTCGCGGCAGACTGATGGTGGCACGGACGACAGCTGAAGCGCCGTGGGGTATCCTAGGCCGTGGGATATGCATCGGAAGGAAACCGGAAACCGGATCCAGATCCAATGGTGATCCAAAGGCGGTCGCCTGACGACAACAGACGGGGCAAAGCACAGCGGCTCTGCTGCGTGACAGCACGTGGATAGCACCAAACCACCGGAACAACTCACATGTCGAAAAATGCGAAATGCTGTTGCAGGGAGGTGAGGGAGCCCTCGGGCGGTGTCAGAGGATGGCCGTTGGGGTGGAACTTGTCGGGAGTAGATGTGACCCGCGGGTCACCTGAGGGCGGCCAAGGGGGGCAGGGAGCGGCGGTGATGGAATGGCCACGATACAGGGTCAACAGCTGCAAACCAGGGCCCAGGTGCACTGGTATGAAAGGCGACGCAGGTTAGGGTGGAATGGCCATGTTGGGAGGGGCGCGGAGGACGGCATTGCCGTAGCTTGCGGGAAATATGGGTATGGGTAAGACGAGCGGCGGCGGCGACGAAGCCCAGCAGAAAATCACGAGCCAGTCAGGGAATGCTTGGGGTAGGTGGGTTTCGAGGCTGCTGTTTGCCGTACACTGCTGCCGGTATGTAATTATCTTCTGTCCTGCGCCAATGACGGTGTACAGCCATCCGTGCCCGTGTCCATTCGCTTGCGCATCCTAGGCTGTAGGCCCTCAGGCCCCCTCATGGCTCGTATGACCCCCAAGTTGCACCTTCGGGGCGTAACGCAACTCCAGGTGTAATACATACGCATACACACACACACACGTATGCGACCTGGATGCCCTTCTTCTCAGAGGCCTGACGGGGGAGGTCCAAGTCGGGGCGAGCTAGGTAGGTATGTAAGTAGGTAGGTAGGGTCTAGGTAGGGACCCCCGACAGTCCAAGTCACTTCCCCGGGTGCGGTGCGTGCCCGCCTTTCAGCCCCTTCAGCCCCCACAGGTGGCTCCCCCCAGGGAGGGAGAAAACACCTTCCAACACCTTGCTTTGTGGGGCGGCTCCGAACGCACCTGGCTGGTCGATATAGTCAGGCAGGTTGCGAGGGGCAGGTCGCTCCATGGTGATGGGCGCTGCCGGGATCTCCGAAACCACTACCGGCGGTGCCGGCGCCGCCAGGCTGCCGCCGCTAACCCCGGGCGGCATCAGCACGCTGCAGTACGGGCCATCTTGGTCAGGCCCCGCGAAGAGGCCGGGGTCCAAACCGATGAATGCCTCCCAGCCGCCGCCGGCCGCCGTTTCACCTGGCGCCGACGTCGCCGCTGTCGCCGCTGGCGTTTCCCCAGCCGGCAGCGGCGGCGCCGCCGCCGCCGCTTCCAGCGGCGAATAGTGCTCCTGCAGGTGCGGTGGATGATGCTGACGGTACTGCTCGCGCTGTTTAGCCTGCGCGATCTGCGCCGAGAGGAGGCCGTAATGGGCCTGATGCCGCCGGTCAATTTCGCCGCTGCCGACTGCGCCGGTGACGTCGTCGTACTGCGCCGAACCCCACGGCGCTGCGCGTTTCTCTACGGAGGTGTCGCCCCCTTCACCACCGAAGCCAATAACAGCGGCGGCTTCCCCAGTCGGGGGGCTGCCGCCGCCGGCAGCCACGGCCCCGATGCCGCCGCTGTCATCCAGAGTGTTGAGAGCGTGGGAGGATAGCTTGCGGGGTGTGGAGGGGCCGGCAGAGACGGCTGCGGAGGAGGCGGGTGTGGCAGTGCCACTCTGGGTGCCGCGGCTTCCCCTCTTGAAGGGATTTGGCACCCGCACCATGAGGAGGGCAGGGGAGGGAGGAGGGAGGGGGCCTCGCGACCTGGTGGTTGTGAGGATACCTCGACCCTGTTGTACACTAACTAACTAGTGCCACTAGGACTATTGCTGATGGGGATGGTGCTGGTGGCGGTGATGACTTGGGGATAGTGGAGGCGGCAGGCAGGTTGGAGTAGCGGCGCTGATCGCGACTGTGAAGTGCCGCAGCTGCCTTCCTGTGGCCTTGTAGCTTAGTGCGAGAAGAGGACGTGGGCCGCTGGACAAGCTGGTTTCGCCGCGGTGGCGCCTCTGGATGTTGTACGGCAGGTCGGGCGAGGGTGCTGCATGGGGGGAAGGAACGAAGAAAGGGACCGATGTCGCCATTAACGTTCTGATGGGGGGGAAAGAAGGGAAGGCGGTAGCGCGATCAGGTGCGCCGCGTGCATTTGCGGCGGTGGGTGCAAGTGGTGTTCTGTACAGGTCGCCTTTTTTAATTTATAACAAAGAGCCTTGCAGAGAGTAGCTTTAGAGCGTGCAGCTGCCCTTCTGGGCTCCAAAAGCTGTTGCTTTGGAAGCGGGGCGGTCAAGCTCTTCACTGGCGTCCAAGGGTTTGGTTTCGACTCTTCCCTTCCCAACCGCTACGAAACAACTCAGCTTTGACCATCATGGCGAATGTAAACCTTTATGCGATAGAGCGGATTGGCGCTGACGTAGACCCCGGGCGCTTGCGGCACCTATGGAGGTTTGCTCCCGGTTCCGAAAAAGTCAAGCAAACGCCCTAGGAAAGCTCCCTGCTCCCACCGCTCGCGCTTGGTCTTCAAGATGTATCTCCTGAGGCCGCCTTTCAAAAGCAAGAAGATCGCAGCTTCAGACGACTGCGGCTGCGAGAGCGATTTACAGCTTTTTGCTGCAAGCTGTCAGGCGCTTGGCTATTTAGCCCCAATAATTCAAGATACCTTCCTGATTACAGCGAAAATGTTTGATTCTGTTTGGAATGACAAGAGGCCACCTGCGGCCATCTTACTATTGACTGCATCCCGTCGTTCGGGGGGTCCAAAGTGGGCTATGACGCAAGCCCCTCTAAAGCCCGCTGCCGTTGTTATTGTTGCCGCAAGCACAGCAGCTCCTTTTCCTCCAGATCAACCCTCCACCAATTGCCCAACCCTCAACAAGATGCCTGACAAATCCAACATTGTGTGCCTACAGCAATATTCGCACAGGTTACATCGCCAACAAAACTACGCACCTACCAAACCGCTCATGCCAAGACTTCATTGTCCCTACCCTCTCTAAAAATTCCATATAAAACGCCCCTAAGGGGACACGCAGGCCTCGCACCTGCCCCGATGCGCGTAGAAGCCGCTAACTCCTTTCCCCATACCTTCTCCTCCACCTGAACGCTAACCAAAAGCAGGAAAGTTACTGCCGCTGCTTTGCCGGCTGGGGCCTCTGCCGGACCCGCACAGAGCCGCAGTTCATTTCCTTTCACCGACTTTTAAATATTCCCGGCCCGCAGCCTTTCCCTGGCTACTCCCTGGCAGCACCGCGCCGGGTGTCGCTTCGACCCTTTCTGACGACAGATACGTCTCTGCTCCGTTCCTCGGCTCCGCCACTACGCTACGAACTGCGTGTCCGATCGCCACAGCCCACCAAAACGGACCAGCAGCCTGTCCTCCTGTAACCCGCCCAAGACAGCCGACACAGCACATAGCTGCAGCACGCGCGTGCGACAGTCACCATAGTAGCAGCAGTTAGCGCACCAGCAGTAGCGGAGCCACGCCAATCCAGCAGCCCGGACACAGCCGCAGGGTGCAGACGCCGCAGTCGCGATAATGATACCGGCGGTGTCGTACCGGCATCATTTCCCGCCGCCAACTGCCGCCGCGGCTGTAACCGCCGCCACTGCATCCGCACCCGCGGCACCGATACCCAGAGGCTTTAAGTAGCGGCAAGGCAAGGAACCAGTACGCGCGTGCAGCACCACATCTCATGCAGCACCACCCACGTTGTTTTACAGCGCACACTCCCAATAGTATAGTATTCCCACTCACGAACCTCCTTTCACAGCACTGTCCGCCCGCGCCGCCGCCGGAGGTCCTCCCCATCCCCCCCCCTGCCCTGCCTCGCATCAAGCGCCTCTCTTTCCTCTCATGCTGCTACCGCCTTCGGCACCTTCAACTTGCCGTATCGCTCCTTGCCCTGTGGCTGCTGTGCGCTGGCGGCAATATAAGACAACGTCGACTGCCAGCGGCGAGCGGTTTCGGCATCGGGCTGCACGCCCGCGGCAAGGTCGGACTGCACCCGGTCGATCAGCTCCTGGACCTAACAGAGCAGAGGACCGTACAGAACAGAACGCTTACAACGAGAAGGAAAGAGTTGAGAGTTGGGACTGCTGTTGTTGAGAATAGGGAGTGCGGAGGGACTGAGTGAGGTCCCTGACGGAGGAGGAGGGCGGGGCAAGTGGAGCGAGGCGGGAAGGCGTTGGAAAGCGATCGGGAACCAAGTCGAGATATTGATTGTTGGTTGTTGGTTGTTGGGGGTGGAAAGGAACGAAAAGGATATCTCGTGCATGAAGGGTTGGGGTCGCCGCATGCAGGGCTGGGAGGGGAGGGGAGGGGAGGGAGGGAGGTGACTCCCTTTTGCGTCAATAACTTGCCCCATCAGTTCAGGCGGCTGCCGTGGAGACTGGGGACGGTCTCGGTGGAGAGGACAAGGATTGGGACGCCACGACGACCCCACTGCACCAGTGCTCGTCAGCTACACACATCTTTCCTTCGCCCCCTCCGTGTTCCCCTCCAGAGCCTCTGCTCTGCCCTTACCCCTCCTGGCACAGCTCTCCTCTCCCCCCAAGCTCAGTACCACACCCAACAACGTACGTGCGCAGCACGGGCCCCGCAGCACACACTAGTCCTCCTCCAGCCCCGTGCAACTATCCCTCTGCACGTCGCGCCAAACCTCCTTCCGTCTTTCCCCCCCTTCTCCTCCCCCTTTCCCCCAATCCACGCCAAATGTCTTCCTCTTGCCGCCTCCTCATAAACCCTTCCCTTCTCGCGTTTTCTCGCATCTGCTCCTCCTCCTAACGCTGCCCAATACCTTCTTCACCCTCCGGCCCAACTCACCTTATCCGTGTCCACCCCGGCCACCTCGCAATCCCAGCACCTCATCAGGCAGTCCAGCACCTCCAGGTAGGCGCACAGGTAAGTGGCGTCACGTACACGACCCGTACTGCAGTACTGCGCCTTAGACTGCGCAGCCACCTTGGCGGCCCGCTGGAGAACGGACAGCACCTGCACGTGTGCGTATAACACGCGAAAAACGTCACGTTGCGACATGCGCGGCGAGGTCGGACATGCAGCAAGCAAACCGAACCGCGTACGACGACACCATACACGAGGGGGGCGGCTGCGGCGATTCGGTCCATCGGAAGCACATGCCTGCGCTTGACGAAACGAAACGAGATGAGATTGGATGAGATGAACGCAAAACGCCAAATTGGAATACTTCAAACATGATCTCAGCAGCGGGGCGCATGTAAGGGATATGCGCCCTTCCCATCCCTCCCATCCCTCCCTCCTTCCTACGCACCTTGCTTCCATCGCGCACAGGAGGATACACCCCAGCCGCAACCGCCTCCACCAGTGCCGGCCCCGCCTCCGCCTTCCGCACATCAACGTCGCCCTGGGCCCCCTCCGCGCGCGTCCCCGTTGCCCCGTCGTCCTTGGCGGCACCCTCCCCTGCAGCGGCGCCCACCTTCACCGCTGCCGGCAGCGGCTGCCACCACAAGAAGGCCGCCGCGCACAGCGCCCTGCACTGCTCCCGCCGTGACAGCAACCTCATACAGCCCGCGGTGACGGCGGAGGTGAGGCTGTCACGGTGCTCGGGGCCAAAGGCGCGGCAGCGCTGCAGGTAACCAATAATGTCATACAGCGCCGCGGCGCGTGTGCGCTGGTCTGCCAGCGCCTCGTCGTACAAGGTGATTGCCTACAAGATAGCCACGCGGGTGGGTGGTAGCGGGGTAAAAGCAATGGCGAGGAGGGGTGATCTTGCCGGGGGGGAAAGAGGAGTGGAGTGGGAGGGATGCGGAGTGCGGTGGAGGCCGCAGTATGCCGTCATGTTTGTGGTGCACCACATCCCGCGCGGCCCTCCACCACATTCCCCCCCGGCTCTCTCAGCGAACCCCACACTCCCACACTCCCTGCCCTCAACTCATCCCATGTTGCGAAACAACACGTTACGGTTGAGGGCACCCGGGGGCCCTAGGTAGGCTCAACCAGCCGCTGCAGCTTTGATGGTGGACAAGAGAGGAGAGCACAGAAGCACGGCCCTGTACGGCGGAACGTGGAAATGGTGAGCCTAGGGGTGCCACCCCTGCATCTTCGCAACCAGGGCCATACATGTTGCCGTACACCCGTACCTCTTCAAAGAACGTGTACGAGAGCAGTTCCAGGTGGGCCTCCTCACTGGCCACGTAACCACACACAAGCAGCAGCCGCATCGCGATGACGGGTTGGCCCGCAGGCCCGCCGTACAGGGGCTCGATGGCCGCCAGCAGGAACTGCAGCAGCGCCTCGCAAGTAATCTGCCGGACAAGAGAGATGAGAGCAGGAACACCATAGCAGTTGGGGCAGGGATCATGGTCAGGCAAAATCGATTTGGCAAGCCAGACCCGACTAGCCAAATGGATTCGTCAGCTCAGGGATGGAAAGAACAAACGGCACACCCAGAGAGGATCCTTCCCTCCCAAATACTACACGGAAGAGCCTAATTTAAATAGAGGACAGCCCATAAGGCCCCTCACCGTAGGCGTCGTGGTGGCAACAGCCGGCGCCGCCGCTTCCTCCTCCGCAGCCGCCGCTGCCGCCGCCTCCTTCTCACCCTCATCAACTGTCGTACCCGCATCCCCGTCCTTGCCACACGCCTCCTCCTCCGCACCCGCGCCTCCACCCCCCTCGCCATCCGCGGCCGCGCCTGCCGCCGCCGCCGCCGCCGCTGCCGCCGGCTTTGCCTTCAGCTGTGAGTGCGGTCTGGCCAGTCTGCGGTGCAGCTCCAGTCCGCAGAAGACCAGGGCGGGCAGTGTGGTCCTCAGGCGGCGGGGACCCCCCTCCAGGAGCTGCTGATGGGCGGTCTTGAGGATGGCGAAGTGGGTGTCGGGGTCGTGGGAGCGCAGGTGGTGCAGCAGCCGGGCCACTAGCACCTGCTCCTCGTCCAGGTCCTAATATGGAGGAAGAGATGGGGGAAGGGACGGCGAGGGAACGGGGGAAGGGGAAAAAGAAGGGAAATGGCAAGCCGTAGCGGGAAAAAGAGGAGGGGAGAGAGGAGAGAGGGGAGGGGAGAGAGGGGAGCAGAGATTGACCCATGTGGAGCATTAAGTCATTTAAAGCCCCAACTAAAGCTTTTACGGTAGAAAATCATCAACAATGAAGGGATTTTTCGACAGAGCATGATCAGATACAGATGCGTCGCCGAAGCCGTAGAGCCGCTTTGCGTTTTAGCCTATAAAAGCACAATCCTGCTGAAGAGACTGATAATGGAGCTCGCACACACCCAAAACACCCCCACTACTACTAACACTTACTCGCGAGGCGCCTCGACATCAAAAACATATACAACATGTTTCCTTGTTTCTTTTCCCTTTAAGCACGCAAGGCACAGCACGCTATGCCAAGCCAAGCATAAACGAGCCGCGCCGAGGCAGGCACGCACCCACCTCATCGTCCAGCTCCGTCGCCCCTCCCGGCTCCCCGGGCACATCCGGGTCCGCCACCAGCGGCGCAATGAACCGGAACAAGCTGCCCACTTTCTCCACACTGCTGATTAGAGTGATGCCGGAAGCACCGGTGCTGGAGCCAGGGGCCGCCTTGGCCGCAGCCGGGGAGCCAGAGTCCAGGACCTGTGGGGTGGTGGGTGCGAGCGGGGGAGGGAGGGGGCGGAGGGGGAACGAGGGGTAGAGAGGGGGAGGGGGCGGGAGGAGGAGAAAGACATGGCCTCGGACTCGCGACACTCAGACAGCACTCAGCAGATGTTGGGGGAGACCTGATCCCGCTTGTACGGGGAGGCCAGACGAAGGAGCGGCGGGTAGCGAGGGGAGCGGTGGCCACCACTGCACAGATAATGGTGTGAGTGTGTTAAGAGACTGGTATTGCCACCTCCGGCACCGCCGCCGCCGCCGCCACGTTTTATTACCACCGAAACGAAATGGAGAGGCCGCGGAGCGGAAATGACAGAGAGAGAGAGACACACACACACACCATCTCAGTCCTGGCCCCTGTTGTTCATGACACCCGCCGTGTCAACTTCTGCCCTTGGCTCATCAGCCATGTCTTAAAGCTCCACTCCACGCCGCGAAAAGTTACAACAGTACAGGACGGAGCTACTCCTCTCTCCCCGTCCCACCCCCCACCGGCCACCGCCCATGCAAATACCTCCACCTGCCGCGTGTAGTGTGTAATCGCAGTTGGCTTCAACCCACCCAGCCACATGCACTCCTCTTTTGCACGCCTTTCTTTTCCTCCCGCCTCGCCCGAGCCAGCCGCCAGACCCTCTATCTCGCCTGAACCTCTCACCCTCAACCCGCCGAACCTGGAGCCACCCGACTCCCACCCTCGTGGCGGCTGCCCCTTCCCACCCACCTTGTGCACAATCTTGACCGCCAGCTCCTTATGAGTGACGTATCGCAGCAGCCGGGTCAAGGGAGGGTACTCCCGCAGGTCGAGGGAGGCGCTCACACCGTACCTGACGTAGGGTGGGGTGTGTGGGATGTGCGGGATGTGTGGGGCGGGGGAAAGGCACGCAGGAATGATTAAAAATACGCCCTGCAGCCCTCTTGCCCGGCAGTCCAAGGGCCGCACCCTCAAGGAAAGGTGGTGTGCAGTGCAACCCAGTGAAAAAGGGGAGGAGGGTAAGACTACGAACTACTGGCGAGTGAAGCAGATACCAGGGGGAAGGGGGGAAAGACGGCCCGATGAAGTGAGGATGTTTTCCCGTGACATGGATACATGCTGCTGGTGGCGGGTGCGGGATGACCCCGAAAAAAGCATTGACTTCGCAGAAGTCGGTGCATATGGGGATGAGGGTGGTGCTCTGAAACGTTTGAAGTTATGTACCCCCCCACTTCACACGCACTTTCATGTATAACCCTACACCACGGGCATGTGACGGTGGAGCTCGCCACAACTCACCTTCCTCCGCTGCGTCCATCTGCTGCTAGCTACCGCTACCACTACCGCCACCACCACCGCTGTTACCGCCACCGCAGTAGCTCAACCCGGCACCCCTGTCGCAGTAGCGCCTCCCTCCTCTTCCCGGTGCCACCCTCACTAGGTACCGATACTAAACACCCGGGTCCGGTTCCTTTCCCTCATTCCTTAACAGTGGAGGCACTGCACTCTCTACGATGCCCTCCCGTCCTCCTCCTCCGTCCCGCCCCACCCGCATCTCACTTACTTGGCCAGGGGTACCGTCAGCAGCGCCGCCAGCTGCCGCTCAGCCCGGGCGTCTCCCCCCAAGCCCGAACCGCGACCACCCAGCGTGTTGTAAGTCGCGGCCAACACCTCGTCCACGTACGACAGCGCGCCGGGGTGTACGGAACCAGCGTACGACAGAAGTGCGGTGTACATTTCCACAGCGTCGGCTGCGGGCAGGTTGGGCTGTGAGGCAATGACCTGCGAATCGTCGGGCAGGTGGCGAAGTGTGGTTCTGGCCGTACAGCAAGGGTGCTATTGCTGCTCATGCACTTACCCCAAAAGCAACCGCTCTTACGCTTTGGGGCCCCTCCTCCTCTCCCCCTCCTCCTCTCCCCCTCCTCCTCTCCCCCTCCTCCTCTCCCCCTCCTCATAT